>NW_007231721.1:47613-58506 GCF_000164805.1 Carlito syrichta | reverse complement strand
TGCTGACAGTGGCTGACGTCCAGGAAGGATGAAGGCCCAGTCTGACCTCAGGGCAGGGAAGAGTTACATTTTTACACTGAGAAGACAATAAAAACCTCTCTTGATTATAATTTAGATAAGAACCACTGGATTGAATAATAATGTCTGCAAACTCCCCTGGCTGTTTCACCTTGAGACGTCCATCACTGGGTTAAACATGATGCTAATTGCATTTGGATTGATTAATTTCTCTCACTCCTGTCTATTCGAATAACGCTTAACAAAATAATCATAGCACCCAGAGCCAAATCTTTTCCGTCAAAGGAATGAAGCCATCAGAACAGGCAGAGATGAAAGAAATGAAGATGACCCGTAATTACTGCTACGGTGATATCATTACCATATTATACAAAATGAGTGTGGGGGGGAGATGGGTGGAGGGAGGAGGGGCGCCCCCCGCTCGGTCAGTCAAGGCGGCGGGGGCGGCGGCGGTGGCACATCACACCCGCCGGCGGCCGGAGGAGGAAAGCGAGCCGCGCAGGGAGGGAGCGAGCGAGGTAGGGGGGGACGGAACAAGCGCGGGAGGGATCGCAGCTCGGCTCGGATTCGGTCCCCGCACGACTGCCGGTGCCTCCTACCGCCGCCGCTGGCCGGGGAGTCGCCGCCCGAGCCGCTGCTGTCGCCACCGATGCAGCCGCGAATGAATGCACAGCGGCGCCTCGCTTATCCGGAGGTCAAACATCCTTCGGCCTCGCGCATCCGGATCGACGCCGGACCCGGAAGTGAACACATGGAAAAAAAAATAAAAAAGGAAAGCGTCTCTCTCTGGCGGCGGCGGCCCCCGAGCTGCCCGCATCAGCGAAAAGAGCCGAGCGGAGCCGAAGATTACACCGGCCGTCTTGGATTGGTCGGCTCGCCGACCGGAAGAGAGGCCGCGCGCACATTGGCTAACAAGGCCTGTAAAAGGCAAGCCACGCCCCCTCCCCACCTCCGCTCGAGCGGTGAGTGAAGGGACGAAGAGCGGCGCTTGTGGTTACAAGTGTTCCTCGGGATGAGGCTGTAGAGAGGCACAGCAAGGTCTACGAAAAGAACTGGAGAAGCTGCTCCGTGGTTTGGGGAAACTACTAAGAACTGGGTGCGCAGAAAGAGCCTTGGGAGTACCATCGTGCCAAGTCAGGGTACTGAGGCTTACCCTGGTGTGCTGAGCGCAGTCCTCCGGGTTCCAAAACATCTTAGGGCCTGGCCTAAGAGAATGACATCACTGAGTTGACATTTCCCCCACTCCTTTGTAACGCCAGTACTCTATCAGGGATTCAACCGCTTAGAAATAGGAATTGTGGCTCACATTTGCATCTTATTTGCTGTCTGTGAGAACTCTCTTTGTGAGCTCAGGTGATCTTCCGAACTATATAGTATGGTATTATGTCAATATTTCAAATGCACCTCCAGAAGTTCTCAGAAGCTAGACGTCACTCAGGTCACCAAGTTGTAGAACATAAACTGGAACTGGTGTTTTCCGACTCCACCTTCAGATCCACTCTATCCACATAGAAAGGACAGAGGATTACATTCCTTCCTCTCTCTTTTGCAGTTGGCTAACTGGGAAAGCATTTTAAAAGGCCTCTAATGGAAAGTGATCCACCATGAAGACATTGTAAGAGGACTCTGAAACTATATTTTGTTAAGTTGTTATTAATATTACTTATAGCTAAAGACCTTTCAAAAGCTAGACATTAAGTTGTGCATGATAAATTACAGTCTAGTACTGTGTTTAAAAATGTTCGTGTTATCATTTTTATATTATTGATACACTTACTGTATCAAAAACTTCAAATCGTATATGTATCTCTCCTCTCTCAAAACAAGAAAGCTCCATTGAAACGCACTTTAAAATAAGCAAGGATTACCTCATACCTTGCTAGACTGATGATGGTAGAGCTAATGTTTTACCTTCAGAAGAGTAGTTAGTATGGAAAGATATCATTTTTAGTTCTATAGTACAACAGTGCCTTTTTTACCTCTCACATTCTTCACCAAACTGGAGGTTAAGAAGTGATTGGCATTGCAAGTCTTAGAAGAGCAGTGATAAGAATGTCACTTATGTTTACCATACCATCCCTCTGTAAGAGACTAAAAAGCAGCTAAGATTGATGCATGCTCACACTTGTGAATAACATGCTTAGTCAGATGACATATCCCAAAATTTCATACTTTTCCATCTGCTATATTACAAATTAAATACAGTTTGTTATATCACTTCATGTTTCCTGGAATTGCCACTTTTCAGGTATTTATGTTCTATTAATATTTTTCATTATGATGATAGCATAAATCTGTGTGCTAATGTTGCCACAATCTTTTGTAGTACAACTGGAAACTTGCACTTATTAAACTTATCTTTCTCTTCATGTCCTATAAATGCTTTGTTTCCGAGAGATGAAAAGTAAAACTGACTATTTTCCCTCCTCTGTAAGCATTGAAACTTCAAGTGGGAGAAAGAAGGAAATGAAGATGTTTGATTAGAGTTTTAAGCAGGAAATTATGAGGTTAAGATATTTACTAATGCTTTTCAAAACAAAAGCAGGTGAAACATTCATTTTCTTCTGCCAAACATTTTGTTGAACTCTAATAGTAAACCTGGCCTTGGGTTTACTGTCTGACATAGGATAAGGTCTGAGACATTAATTCTTTATTTTTCAATATTATTTTTAAGGTAAGCTACCTGAAGGAAAAATGTAATTTAAAAAAGTAAATGATGAAATAAAAAGAGGAAGGATGCAAAATAAGACACTGTAATAGTAGCCAGGGGCTGCAGCAGAGCAACATATTTTACTAAGACCAGGAAAACAATTTCTTCTTCAGTCTAGCCTACAGTCAAAGGAAGGGACAAAAAGGATTCTAGGAGAAAGCCAGTCACATACAGCAACTAGTGATAGCTTTTGGGAAGCTATCACTTACCAAACTTTTCTTCAGATTGTTATATGAGCACAGCTAGAGTCAAGACACTGGTTTACATCATCCTTGGAAGGAAGATTTCAAGTAATTTTTTAGGTAGAAAAATTAATGTACAAGAGTCACTAAACTTTTCTGAGATTTTATTATATTTCACAATAATCCTCAGAAATGTTTGATAAAATCATATTTTTTAGGGCTCTTTGTCTTAGCTCAGGCTGCCATAACAAAGTGTCACAGATTAAGTGGCTTAAAACAATAGAAATTTATTTGCTCACAGTCCTAGAGGCTGGAAGTCCAAGATCAGGCTGTCAGCATGATCAGGTTCTAGTAAGATCTCTCTTCCTGGTTTTCAGAGTGGTACCTTCTTCCTGTGTCCTCACATCACCTTTCCTCGGTGGGCATGGTGAGTGTTCACTCTCTCTTCCTCATCTTTTTTTTTGAGTTGGAGTCTCACTCTGTCGCCCAGACTGGAGTGCAGTGGCCGCTCCCAGCCACTGCAGCCTCAACCTCCTGGGCTCCGGCGATCCTTCCGCCTCAGCCTTCCGAGTAGCCGGAATTACAGGCACGCGCTACCACGCCCGGCTGATTTTTTGATTTATTGTAGAGATGAGGTCTCGCCTGCCCAGGCGGGTCTCGAACTCGCGGGCTCAGGCAATCCACTCACCTCAGCCTCCCAAAGGCGCGGGATTAGAGGCTGAGCCACTGAGCCCAGCTCTCTTCCTCATCTTAATCCTATCATGAAGGCCCTGCCCTCATGACTTCATTGAAACCAAATTACCTCCCAAAGGCCCCATCTCCAAATTCCACCACATTAAAGGTCAGGGTTTCAACGTATGAACTTTGGGGAGACAAAATTCTGTCCATAGCACTTCTCAAAGGAATATTTTCCATGTGGAGAACATATTATCTATAAGTTAAAAAAAAAAAAAAAAGGTAACGGTTAGACAGGATGTTAATCAAGGAAGACAACTTGTAGACAACAATGTTAAAACCTCATAGAAAAAAGAATACATTCTTAAGACAGAGAAATTCAATAAAGAAACCTCCCCATAAAGAAAAGTTATAAACACCATAAAAGAGTAAAAGTTCCTTGCCAAAAGCAGTGGCTACATCTCTAGCTAGGCGATTTAATTTTTGTTGTTTTCCATTAGCAGACCTGAATTTTGGCAGTTTTAAAGCAAGTTTGGCTATCCAAAGAATGTTGTTTTGTGGTAAATGGAAAATTTAGCTAAAGCTGTGATTTTCTTGTAATAGTTTCAAAAACATCTTGAATTCTGAGTAATAAATGAATCTAAACTTTAGAGATGGTCATGATAATTAGTCCCTGTTCCATTTTCCTTCCCTTTGTCTTCTTTTGCTCCACAATCCCCTCCCCTCGCCCCAGTTATAGCTCTCTAAATCTACCTAAGGAGTCCATTCCAGCTCATGAACCAAATCTTAGCAAAACTGGGTCTCATCAGCCCCAACCCATCGGAATCATGCAGACCTTTGGCAGAACACATAGGGTGCCAAGTAAGAGCTCTGGATTAGAGGTAGACTTCAAACTGTGCCATCTTCCATCTCCCTAATGTTTTCCCAATCTATAGTACTGGACTTCTCCTTTAGTTTTCTTTTGTAATTGAAACTATAGCCTTTCCCAAACCCCCATCCAATGTGGAGAAGCTTTCAGCTTGGTTTGGAAAATTTTTCACTGGTCCCAGTTCTGATTGGTCCTAGTTCACTGTTATGATGTATCACCCTCCAACTACTAGCTTCTTCATACTTCTCCCACTGACTAGGCTTACCGGGTTATGATATCCTTCTGCTGGATAGGACTGCACTGGTGCCACAGCTTGTCTATGCAATGTCTGACCTTCACATACCCCGTGGACAGTAAGCAGGGGCGTCAGCCTCCTTGTGGGCGTCAGCCTCTTTGTTTAATTATGTTTCTCTAGTCTCTGTCATGCTTGGTCTTAACTTCACCCCTCTCTTCACCAACTATCACTGCCAAATTCCTGATAAGTCCTCATCCTCCAACCTATTCCAGTTATGATAGTGATACCACATCTGACTGAACAACATCACAAGGTCAACAGAAGTAAAAATTGATGTGAAAAGATACTTTAGTTAAATCCCTCACTTCCATTTAGTTCTCATCTTTTGCTATAATTAGGATTATACCACTTTTCAGTTTCCTTCTATATTCCTTTCTTAGACAAGCTATTTAAGTACATAGTCTGAACCTCAGCTCACATGTGAAATGAGGTAGTAATATCTATATCATATGGCTATCAAGAAGATTAAATACAGTGATATATCTGTAATATACTTATCACAGTGTCTGGCATATAGTAAGCATCTAATAACTGGTTGTGCTAGATACCATATGAACCCTAGGAATCTGCATTTTTCAATCCAACATGAACAATAATCCCAGCAGCTATTCCCTGACTTTAAGAGTCTAAGGTTTGGAACTGGATTTGTGGCCCTGAGGTAAAACATTATTTGAATTTGCTTCAGGCTTTTTTCTTTTTTTTTTTTTTTGCCTGTAATCCCAGCACTTTGGGAGGCAGAGGCAGGCCCAATTTTTTAATTTTACCAAGTATATGTGGATATTTATGGTATATTGACTGTTCAGCATATGTTTACTCTTTCCTAATATAACTCAGATTTCCTTTTGGTATATTTTCTTCACCTCATTCTATTTAGTGACCAGGGGCTCTGCATTTTTAGTCATAAGGTAGAGGAGGCGTAAGGGGAGACATATTGCCCGAACAATGCCAATTAGATGCTATCTCCCTAGATTTGAATCTTGAGTTGAGGGACATGGAGACTAAAAACAGTTGGAATGAGACTCCATCCCAAGAACAGCACCCTGACCACACAGTTCCTGATGTAGAATAGGAATACTCCCCAGCCTCTGGAGCATTTTGGATTCTGCCTATACCAGATCTACCAGCTTCTGTCAATTCAGTGAGATCTCTCTAATTGTCTTTCACTAAATTCTATTTTGTATGCATTATCCAGAATACATTTCCATTGTTTGCAATGAAAGAATCCTGATTACTAGGCTTTCATTCCTGGCTTTTGGTTTTGGTCATTTCTCTCTCTCTCTTGTCCTTGCATGGTCTGACTCTGTGTCCATGTGAACACTTGAATTCAAAGCTGTAGTTCAAGTCTGCTTTGTTTCTTTGGCTTCACCCTATTATAATCTCTGACTGCCTCACTACTGTGAAGCTCCCTGGCTTCATGCTTGTGTTCACCTAATTGACAAAGCTGGCCACACCCCGCCAAAGCTTTGTATTTTAGTGCAGCTGCCTCGTATCACCAGGCAGCCCTACCTCAGCATCTTGCTGAAACCCTGCCAATTGCAAACCTAACCCTTTGGTCTGTGACTTAATGCTTTGTGTTCTGCCAGCTTGGGTGACCTGATCTAACTGGGGACAAATTTCAACCAAATGTCAATGCTTGCTGCTTTCTAGAACTGTCACTATACTATATATTACTGTATATTTGTCAATTTATATTTATAATAATAAAATCCAATATAATCCTTTATCTCATTTCCTTTACATATATTACCTGTGCTCTTCTGATCTTGTTGACTTACATCAACAAAAGGAAATAAACTTGGTCTCTTTACAGTGACAAAAAATGTTGTGTTCTAAAGTAACTATAGCTATTGGGTATTTTGTGATGGGGCAGCATTTGTTTTGCAAGTTGCCTGATCAACTCAGTCTTGGTTTTGAATATGAAAGAGAACCCAGTTATGAAGTATTTGAGCAACAAACCAAAAGCAGCAGTGCTCAGCTCCCTCTTACATGCCTTTAAATTAGACATTAATATCTCACTGGAGATCTGTCAGTGGTGTTGAACAGGCTACTCTAAGAGTCATAGTCAAGGTTGCAGAAAAGAAACTGTCTTTCAAATTCATTTCCACATAGCAGAAAGTCCAATTGTAAATGATTAAGTGATAATAAATGTTAATTATTATTAAACTCAACAGATGAAACATTGTTCAAAGCAATAAAAATTTTATGTAGCAGATATTAGGATTATGATTGGTAAAGAAAGGGAAAAAATAATGATTTTATCCTGCACATATAAAATGATTTTGTAAAAGATTATAATTCTGAGTAACTTTAAAATGTAGTAATTTGTATACCCCTAGTGGGATATATCATAGGAAAAAAATTGCAAATAACTTTTTTGACTTTTCATTAGTTATACTGTTGGTGGTCATATCATTGTTTTGATACTGTTATGTGTGTTATGTGAGATAAAACAAAATGAGTAATTATGGTATATTTTAATGCTGCAGTTCCTGATGTTGACACAAATGGAAAGAGAGATCAACTAAAAAAACCTCTAATCCTAAATCTGAATTGAAAGTATCATAAATTTGCAATATCGTATACAGATATCCCCTAGTTTAGTTCACTGAGAAGGCCCAGAGGCAAGCCAGATTCAGTTGCAATGAGTATCTTTAGCCCCTACCCTTCAGACTTCAAATAGCAGAGCCATTGAAAAACAGGCAATATGGCACTGTGTTTATTTCCTATTGCTGCTGTAGCAAAATACCACAAAATTAGTGGCTTAAAACAATAAAAATTTATTACCTTGCTGGTCTCGAGGTCAGAGGTCCAAAATGGTTCTCACTGAGCTAAAATCAAGTCATTCACAGGGCTGTGTTCCTTCTGGAGTCTCTAGAAGAGAATTCGTCTGTGTACATTTTCCAGCTTCTAAAGACTTTCCTGTTTCCATCTTCAAAGCCAGTATCATGCCACTTTGAATTCTACTTCCATGATCACATCTCCATTGACTTTCACTGACCTGCCTCCCTCTTTCACTTAGAAGGACTCCTATGATTACACTGAGCCCCCTAGGATAATCCAGGATAATCTCCCTGTCTTAAAATCTATAACTTAATCTTAATGCAAAGTCTCTCTTGCCATGTCAGATAATATATTAACAGTTTCTGGGGATTAGGATATGGACATCTTTGGGGCAGGGGGCATTATTTTGCCTGCCACTTTACCAAATCAAATAGAATAATTTTAGATTTTAAAAATCTGAAGTCGAACCCCAGTTGTTGAGATAAGGCCCTAATACGTACAAGTGTCACATCTGGCTCTTAGAATAATCTGATTAGTATTGCCTACAAAGCTTGTATGATGGTAAGTGGGATGAAATAAAACAACTAGTGAGTGTCTAACTGAAGACTGTTAGGCATTTTCTAGAAAACATCTCAGCATAGGTAGGCATCATTTTCTCCTTTTCATAAAAGAGAAAAGTAAGACTCAGAGCTTAAGTAAAGTTTTCAGGTCATTCAGCTAGCAAATGACAGAACTGGGATTTATATAAGGCTGTATCTGGCTCCAAAGTCCATGTGTTTATATTGCTTTTCATGACATGGTAGGAGGGGTGAGTTAGGAGATCCTGGAACATACTATCAGCCTGAGGGATTACTTCCTACAATACCACTCCTCCGGGTTGAACCTGTTTAGACAAAGTAAAAAAGAAGGAAGGGAAAGATGTCCTAAAGTAGTGATTAATACCAAGCTGAATTAAAGCAACTACAAGTCTGTATGTGTACAGGAGAGCAATGAGAGAGGACAGGCTGAAAGAATCTAAGACTTTTTATAAGCACAGCTTCAAGGATTATAGCATTCACAGGAAGCAGTGCCAGTCAGAGAATTACTGTGGTCTGTAGTCAGATACTTTTTAATCAACTCTTATTGCAAATGTCAAATCTTAAAGAATAAAGGTTCTTTAAGCCAAAGAATCAATATTTACTTGTGTACAATTGATCCTTTCAGACACACATGTACATAAATAGTTATTAATAACTATTTTTTAGTAAACACTTCCAACTTTTAACTGCTTACAATCCCAGGTACTCTTTTCAACTACTTTATCCTTGAGGATTCTGTAGGAAGTTGCATTGTTTGAAATGAGATAGTGTATGTTCTAACATGTCCTGATTAGGCTTAGCTTTGATAAAAGGTTGTCAGTCTAATTAATGGGTCTGCTGTTAATTAGCAAGAGAGTATAACTTCAAACTGCCTTGTCTAGCTGGCAGTGGGGGCAATGGCTCACACCTGTAATCCCAGCACTTTGGGAGGCCAATGCAGGAGGATTGCTTGAGACCATCCTGTGCACATAGTGAGACCCTGTCTCTACAAAAATAAAATAAAATAAATTAGCCAGGTACAGGACGGCGGTGCACAATTGTGGTCCTAGCTACTTGGGAGGCTAAGGCAGGAGGATTGCTTGAGCCCAGGAGTTCCAGGCTGCAGTGAGTTATAATCACACTGCTGCACTCTAACCTAGGTGACAGAGTAAGACCCTGCCTAAAATAAAATAAAACTATCTTATCACATAATACCAAAACATTGGAAAAAAATATTTTTTGGAGATTTTTCTTAAAAAAACCACAAACCCTTCTATTTATACAGATCTTCTCAAATTTATGCTTGAATTTAGACAGATATATCTGGCCCACTTAATTTTGTGTTTGCTCCAACAAACACACCTTGAATAGACTTGCTTTACCAAACTGTGCCTTTCTGTTATTAAACCTCATTGACAGACATTATAAATGTAGTCCTGTGAAACTTGTTATAGCAATTACTGTAGGAATATTTTTAAGGGTGATATTTACTATATCACATCACATCTTCTACATGAGGACTCAAAGAATACATTTCTTTTAAGTTACAGTACCAGGAAGAACCATGTTTCTTTTAAATATCTGTTTCGTTTTGTTTATCTTACAGATTTTATAAATCATTTAACTATTATCTTTATTTCTGGTGCTGATTGCTAGGAAGCCCAGAACCAATTTGTAGCCTGTCTCTAGGTAGCCCATGTGCCTTAAGACATGCATTTTAGGCCGGGCTCAGTGGCTCAGCCTGTAATCCCAGCACTTTGGGAGGCCTAGGCGAGTGGATTGCCTGAAACTGCGAGTTCGGGACCAACCTGGGCAATTTGGCGAGGTCTTTTCTCTACAATACATCAAAAATTAGCCGGGCATGGTAGTGCATACCTGTAGTCCCGGTTATTTGGAAGACTGAGGCAGAAGGATCACCAGGCCCAGCAGGTCAACGCTGGAGTGGCTGTGAGTGTGCTACTGCACTCCAACCTGGGCAATAGAGTGAGACTCCAACTCAAAAAACCCCAAAAAAACCCACGCATTTTAGTTAACCAACTCTAATATAATCTTATTTTGTATATTCTCATTTCTACCTTTCATTTATATCTTGTTGTGCTACCTGTGTTTTTTGCCTTGATTACTTTGATTCCACTGAAGCACACTATAGACAATATGTGGGTGAAATTGAGTTTCTATGTGTCTATTTATTTGACACATTCCATGAAAATTGTTGTTTTTTTCCCAAATTTGGAGAGTATATTTGGGTTAGTCTGACCTAAATGTGGCATTTCTGAATTTCACTCTAGGAGTTCCTGAGGGACCCTTTAAGGAGAAATACATTAGTCTTTTTTTTTAAGTAAATTTTTTATTTTGAATATGTGGGATACAATTCAGGCTTAGGTATACAAATATTCGTTATGCAGATACCCTTGTTGATGAGGTGTGCCCTTCTCCCCTGGCAGTATCCCACTACTGCCACTCCCTCCCCTGGCAGTTTCCCATTACTGCCAATCCCTTTCTTATTTGTCTTCTAGAGCAGCCAAAAACTGAGATACAAGGAGGTCAATACAACCACTAATAGGGAGACATATTATTAAACTGAGATGTAGCCTGGCTCAGTGGCTCAGCCTGTAATTTTGCACCCTTGGGAGGCTGAGGTGAGAGGATGGCCTGAGCCCGTGGGTTCAAGACCCGCCTGGGCAGGCGAGATCTCATCTCTACAATAAATCAAAAAATTAGCCGGGTGTGGTAGCGCATGCCTGTAATTCCAGCTACTCGGAAGGCTGCGGCGGAAGGATCGCCGGAGCCCAAGAGGTCGAGGCTGC
>NW_007231721.1:42581-47593 GCF_000164805.1 Carlito syrichta | reverse complement strand
ACTCCAGTCTGGGTGACAGAGTGAGACTCCAACTCAAAAAAAAAACAAAAAACAAAAAACTGAGATGTTTTGGTCAGAGAAAGCAAACAAATATAAACTTAAACTTAAAAGAAGTAAGGCAGGATAATCATTTGCATGTGAAGCTGCTTTTTACATGGGAACTTTCTATATGTATGTTTCTCTAAAATGAGTAGTAGCAAGGACTTGTGTATTTAGCGGTAGTTAATGAATCTCCCAAGCAATATCACCTGAACAATCATGAGTAATAAAAAAAGAATTACAAGTATAAAACAAGTGTCAACTCACATTAAGGAAAAATAATAATAGCAATACTACTACTGAACATTTATTGAGCATCTACTATACACAGGCACTGTGTGACATACTTTACCTGCCTTATTTAATTTTCAGAGTCCTAGTAAGTAGACACGTTTATAAGTCTCTTTTACAAATGAGAATTATGAGGAAAAACCACTTCAGGATTTCAGTAGGAGCTTGACATAATTGAGTTACAACTGAAGAAGACACTGGCTGCTGTGAAGAGATTAGACTATAAGGGCAACCATCTAGGATGCTGTTGTAATAGTATATGCATAGACTGGTGACTGGGACCAGAATGGGATAATGGATTAATGGAAGAGCTGAGATGTGTTAGATTTGGAATATATTTTAATCAATGTATGTATGTGTATGAGTGCGTGTGGGTGTCACGCTGCCTAGCTTTCTCAAAGTCAATAGCTTCACCTTAGACTAAACAAAGGTTATCAAATGTCAATGAAGTTCCCCTGTCATTCTAGTACTGCTGAGGGTGAAGCCAGGGCCTTTTTTCTGGTGACTTGATGCTACCCAACTATACTGCCTTCCAATGAAGGGGTATTATTTTGTTGTGGAGAGGGAAAAAACTGCCAGTTTCCTTATTCTATTCTCTTTTGGTGAGTGCCACATCACTTCTATGAGCAGATTGTCATACCCACTGCATTGGGGAACATGGAGAAGCAGATGTTAGGAAGCCAAAAACTTGGAAGTATATTAAGGTCCCAAGACTATTTAGTCATTTAACTCTTTCCTTCTATGAGCCTTCCCCCACTTTATACAGAGATTTCATATGTAGATAGGAGCAGTGGGGATTCTAGAAGCCTGGGAAATCTGAGGTAAAAAATGTGAGAATCAGCTTAAATCTTTGCCAGGTCTGAAGCCCAAGGAACCTGACTCAAATGAATTTATTGTGGGTTACCAAATCCATGCTACCCGAAAACAAAGTGTGTTTCAATGACGTAGCATGATTCAGACATTCCAGTCCCACCAAAGTTCTAATTCTGCCCTCTTCTTACCTCAAACATATTTTTCTTTTATGATTTTATAATTATGGTCTCAGTAATATGGGTTTCCCATATGTCTCTCTACTGTCTTCAAGTAGATTATATGTTGTATGGATTCTCTAATGTGGCTTAAGGCTGCCATCATACTAGCGGGCAAGCCTGAACCAAGATACAGGATGGAGTGGTCATAAAGGGTATCACTGCAAGTTTGTAATTAACAACATTCTAAATGTATGTATAATACACATTTAGGCAATATATAGTATATGTAATATCGTTATATAGTATATATAATGCGTATATAGGTATATAAGTCCACATATTATAAAATAAATAGGTATGTTTTGTTGTGGGTATATTTATTTTGTATGTTTTCTATCTACCACTATCACACACAACATACACATACTTTTAGTAACATTTACTCTATACTCTCTCCTCTGAGCAAAGTTAGATACTTTAGCCTCTAAAAACCTCCTGAACTGGGCTTGGTGGCTCAGCCTGTAATCTCAGCACTTTGGAAGGTCAAGGTGAGTAGATTACCTGGGCCCATGGGTTCGAGACCAGCCCAGGCAACTTGGCAAGACCTCATTCCTACAATAAATCAAAAAATTAGCTGGGCGTGGTAGTATACACCTATAGTTCTGGCTACTTGGAAGTCTGAGGTGGAAGGCTCACCGTAGCCCAGCAGGTCTACACTGGGTTGGCCGTGAGTGTGCCACTGCACTCCAGCCTAATAACCTTAACCATGTTGAAAGCTTTGTAAACTATACATGATTATATGCAAGCAATTTATTTTACTCTTTTAAATAACAGCTCATTTTCTGAATACAGTTCCTTGATGGGTGGCCTATGACTATAGTGGAAAACTAATTACAAAGTTATTTTAAAGTAGACAAGACCTTCCTCAATTTTTCCTCTCAAAATCACAAATGTAGGAAGCCACTTATGTTACTAATTTGTAAGTATCCAGAGATAGGCCAATAAATGTTTAACAACCAGCTGAGGAGGGACTGAACTATGATTTGGAGAAATTGTTAATTTACATGGTATAAATATTCCCACTATGGCCAATTTTTAAGCCACCAACGTGAATGACATTAACCATCTTGCAAAATTCCTCATTTATCAGTTGACTGTCTAGCATACCACTGTTTCAATTTGCCTTATTTACATAACTTGACTATTCCTTGATGTTAATATAGGTTCTAGAAAAAAATTATGGATATCGGTGTTAGTCAAGATTAACTTTCAACCTGAAGACTCTCAAATCAAAAAACAAAAGATTGACTTTTTTTTTTTACTTAACCGTTTATCAGTTAGGAGTGGCAGAATGCTTCCTTCTATAATAATGTCCTTTTTCACAGCTAAAATCCTGAAAATAAAGCCCTTCTTTTATTTTCCTTAGTAGTGAAATTGTTCTCTGATGATGAGGATACTGTCTAATTTTAATTTAACTATGAAGAGTTTAAAGGCTGTAGAGTATATTTTGGAAAGATTAACATGTGCCTGTTCAAAGTCCAAATAGTAATACAATTTACAATGTCTATGAAATTAGTACCAATTACAGAATATCTAATATTAACATGTATTTTTAAAATACTTACTAAGGTCTCCATATTTTGGATACTGAAGTATCCCTTTGCATTTGCTTTGTCTTTCATGGGCTGACAATTCTCTTATGGTTGATGTTGTAACAAGATGATCGCCATGGAGTGATTCTATTGGCAATGTGCCCATCCTCCAATTGCATTCATGCTTCTGAGAATTGATCTGGTTTCCACTGCCTCTTGGAGTGGGAGTGCCGGGAGAATTCTGGCTGACTCAGACCATTTCCAAATTGAAGGGCTTTTAGGCGTGTAATTTCTGGTCTGCTATCGGTTTGAATTAACTCCACTGCCTTCTTACACATTGTTTCATTTTGTTGTTTTAGGGTCTTATTGCTACCCTAGACCTACCCTAGATCAAACTTAAATTCTTAATAAGTTTCTTTAGACTAGAGATGAGCAAGATCAGAACCTCAGAATTAAGCTCAAATATAAATCATATTACCACCCATCATGGCTAAAACCATTTTGACACACCAGGTCATTGGCACCCTGTGAGGCATGTGTATCGTATTTGTGGTCTGAGCACTTCTATATATATTCATTGTCTGAAGAAAAAAACAAATGTTAGCACAAAATTGATATTTTACTTTATCCCTTCTCAATTCTCTTTCAATCCATTCCAAGAGGGACATCAGAAGATAGGATACCTTATAAAGTATCACACCCAGCCGGGCTTGGTGGCTCAGTCTGTAATCCCACGCCTTTGGGAGGCTGAGGTGTGTGGATTGACTGAGCCCACGGGTTTGAGACCCACCTGGACAGCGAGACCTCATCTCTACAATAAATCAAAAAATCAGCCAGGCGTGGTAGCACATTCCTGTAATTCCGGCTACTCGGAAGGCTGAGGCAGAAGGATCGCCAGAGCCCAGCAGGTCGAGGCTGCGGTGGCCGGGAGCGGCCACTGCACTCCAGTCTGGGCGACAGAGTGAGACTCCAACTCAAAAATAAATAAATAAATAAATAAATACAAAATAAAGTATCACACCCAAAATTTACATTTGGAAATTGATTGTAGGAAGGCTTTTGAAAATGTGCTAAAAGGAGCATGGACAGGTGATGTTTTTGTATACCTTGCCATAATTTTGATTGCAATAATTATAGATTCACATGCAACTATAAGAAATAATAAAGAGATACCTCTAATACACTATTTCAAGCTTAACATAATAATATTTTGCTAAATTATTGTATAATATCACAACCAGGATATTGACATTAATAAAATACACAAATTTTTTTCAGATTTCCCTAGTTTCACCTTTATTCACTTGTGTGTAAGTTCTATAAAATGTTATACCTGTGAAGTTTCATATGACCACTACCAGTTATGACATCGGACACCACAAGGATCTCTTGTGTTTCCCATTTATAACTACACTCATTTCTCTCCCACCTGCCTTTCCAAAACTAGCTCCAATCCCTCAACTCTTGGCACCACTAATTTGTCCTCCACTTCTAAAATGTTGTTATTTTTTAAATGTTATATAAATGGATTCACACAGTATGTCACCTTTTAGGATTGGCTTTATCTGCTCAGCATGATTTCCTAACAACTCATCCAAGTTGTTGGATATATCAATAGTCCATTTCTTTTTTATTACTAAGTACTTTTCCATGCTATATATTTACCACAGTTTGTTTAATGATTCACCTATTAAAGACATCTAGGCAGATTCCAGTTTTTAGCTATTATGAATACAGATGATATGAACACTTGTGTACAGTTTGCAAATTCTCGGTTGTATGTTAGTTAAATATTTAATTTCTGAAAAGAAACTGCCAAACTTTCCAGAGAGGATAAACCACTTTACGTTTTCATCAGAAATGAGTGATCCAATTTCTTCACATCCTCACCAGAATTTGGTGGTGTTGCTTTTTTTTTTTTTTTAATTTTAGCCTTTCTGATAAGTGTGTAATGATAGCTCACTCAAGAGACACCTGTCAGAAAGGTGTTTTGATTTGCATTTCCCTAAAAACTAATGATTTTGAACATTTTTTCATGTGATTATTTCTACTTACATATTCTCTTTGGTGAAATATCTGTTCATATTTTTTGCCAATTTTCTTTCTTTTTTTTTTTTTT
>NW_007231721.1:9025-42539 GCF_000164805.1 Carlito syrichta | reverse complement strand
TGCTGGGCTCTGGCGATCCTTCCGCCTCAGCCTTCCAAGGAGCTGGAACTACAGGCGCGCGCTACCACGCCTGGCTTATTTTTTATTTATTGTAGAGATGAGGTCTCGCCAAGTTGTTTTGCCAATTTTGTAATTGGATTATTTGGCTTTTTATTATTGAGTTTTTAGAGTTCTTTATATACTGTTGATACCAGTCCATTGTCAGATATGTGGTTTGCAAATATTTTCTCCCAGTCTTCCTCTTCTCATTTTATTAGCAGAGTCTTTCTCAGAGCAAAAGTATTTTCTTTTGTTGAAATCCAATTTATCAATTTTTCCTTGTATGTATCATGCTTTGCATCAAGTCTAAGAACTCTTTGTCTAACTCAAGTTTCCTCCTATTTGTTTCCCTAAAAGTTTTATAGTTTTATATTGCATTTAAGTTTATGATCCAGTATAGTTAATTTTTATACAGGTTTTGCGGTACTCTTTGTTGAGTTCTATTATTTCTCTTCTGAATAGGTTTAGCCCCTCTGTCAAAAATTAGTTGAGCATATTTTTATGTGTTTATTTATGAGTTCCCTATTCTGTTGCATTGATTTATGTGTTTAACCCTTTGCCAATACCACATTCTTGATTGCTGTAGCTATATAGTAAGCCTTAATATCACATAGAATAATTATTCCTGCTTTACTCTTTTTTGTCATTTTTTAAAGCTGTTCTATGGCCTGTCCCTTATCATATAAGTTTTAAAATAAACTTGTCTATGCCTATAGAAATCCTTGATCAGGCACAGTGGCTCACTCCTGTAATCTCAGCACTTTGGGAGACAGAGGTGGGAAGATTGCCTGAGATCAGGAGTTTGAGACCAGCCTGGGCAACATAGTAAGACCTCTTCTCTACAAAACCTAAAAAATTACATGGACATGGTGGTGAGTGCCTGTAGGCCCAGCCATCCAGCAGAGTGAGGCAGAAGGATCACCTGAGCCCAGGAGGTTGAGACTACAGTGTGTTGTGATGGTGCCATTGCACTCCAGCCTAAGTGAGACCCTGACTCAAAAAAGAAATTCTTGTTGGAGTCTTAATAGGATTTGCATTAAACCCACAGATAAATTTGAAGAGAATTGGCATCTTTACTAAATTGAGTCTTCCATTATATGAATATATTACACCTCTCCATTTATTTAGGTCTTCTTGAATTCCTTCATCAACATTTTCTAATTTTCAGCAGGCAGATTCTATACATATTTTCTTTAGCATGTATCTAAGTATTTAATTTTCTTTGGAGCAACTGTAAGTGTTTTGTTTTTGTTTTTGTTTTTGCATGTTCATCATTAGTAAATAGAAATGATTGATTGTGTGTGTGCTGATCTTGTATCCTGTGATTTTTGCTGAACTCCCATACAAGTTCTAGGAGTTTGTGGGAGTTTTTTGTTTTGTTTTATTTTGCATATTACACATATATTTTATATGTAGATAATCATGTCATTTGCCAATGGAAATAGTGTTATTTTTCCATTCCAAACTATATGCCTCTTATTTATTTTTCTTCCTTTATTGCAGTGGTTAGAACTTCCAGTACTATGTTGATTAAAAGTGGTAAGAGGAGACATCCTTGCCTTGTTCCCATTGAGTATTATATTAGTTGTAATTATTTTGTAGAAAGATGCTCATTATCAAGTTGTAGTAATTCACCTCTATTCCTAATTTGTTGAGAGTTTTTGTCATAAACAGGTGATGGATTTTGTCAAATGCTTTTTTCTGCATCAATTGATATGACTCTGTGATTTTTCTTTAGCTTGTTGAAATGGTAGATTATATTGATTGTTTTTTAAAAATATTTAACCAGCCTTTCATACTTGAAATAAATTTCACTTGATCATGGTCTGTAATTTTTTAACACATTCTTGGAATTTTTTTCAAAAAGATATGGGATCTTGCTTGTTGCCCAGGCTAGACTTGAACTCTTGTGTTCAAGGGATCCTCCTGCCTTAGCCTTTCAAGTAATTGCAACTACCAGGAGTGTATCACCATGCCTGGCTAGTTTGCTAACATTTTGTTGAGGATTTTTGCATCTATATTGAGATATATTGATCTAGAGTTTTGGGATTTTGTTTGCTTTTTGGTGATGTCTTTGCCTGGTTTTGCTGTCAGGATAATACTAGCCTTATAAAATAAGTTGGGAAGTGTTCTCTTTTCTTCTATTTTCAAGAAAAGATTGTGTAAAATTGGTGTTAATTTATCTTTAGAAGACCTGCCACTACTAGTCTCTTTTTACTACCACCTCCACCTGCTACTCTGGTATCTCTGGGCGAGAGAGGAGAATCTCAGACTTATGAAGACAAAGATTTTCAGACCAGGCTTCTGGGTCTCTCCTAGTTTTGCAGACAGAACTAGCTTGTATCACAGAAGGATGTTTGTGTTTCAAAATGATATTAAGAGTAACTCTAACAGTTGTGGAATTGTGTGAAAAAGTGAAAAGCATGGCTAAAACCCATCTGACATTGACTATACACCATTTGACAGTTTCTAAATAAATGATTACATTGCCCTATTTATTGCAGTCAATATTAATATTGACTACACATTGATGTCTTTTTTTTTTTTTTTTTTTTTTTTGAGTTGGAGTTTCACTCTGTCGTCCATGCTGGAATGTAGTGGCATGTTCACGGCCACCCCAGCGCCAACCTGCTGGGCTCAGGTGATCCTTCCACCTCAGCCTTCCAAATCACTGGAACTATAGGCACATGCCACCACATCCAACTAATCTTTAAAAATTTATTATAGAGATGAGGTCTCATCAAGCTGCCCAGGGTGGTCTTGAATCCATGAGCTCAGGCAATTCTCTCACCTTGGTCTCCCAAAGTGCTGGGATTACGGGCTTGAGCCACCACACCTGGCCAACACATTGGTGTCTTTCAATGGAAAAGGGAAGTCTCTGGCCCAACAGAGGAGCTTGCCCCCTCAAGTCACTTATTTCTAGTGGGTTCCCCAATCCATTGTCCTGCTGGTATCAGGCTCACCCGATATTTTCAGAGGGACTCTAGTGTGATCCAGGGAAAAGAATGAACCTACCCAGGTGTTTTCTATTGTTAGGTTGAAAGTAACCTAGGTCTGGGTGGCCTTCTTCTGCAGGGTATAATTACCAAAGACACCCTGCCACTGTGCTGTTCCTATAGTCCTGGGATTCCTAGGATTCCTAATCATCTTTCTAACTACATTTTAGAGCTCACCTTTGGTTATCTTTTGCACCATTTTCCAATAATTATAGCTGTGCTTAGTGGGAAGAAGCAGACAAAAACAGGTCTACACCATCTTTTCTAGATTGGAAATGACTTTTTTTTTTTTTTTTTTTGAGTTGGAGTCTCACTCTGTCGCCCAGACTGGAGTGCAGTGGCCGCTCCCGGCCACCGCAGCCTCGCCTGCTGGACTCCAGCAATCCTTCCGCCTCAGCCTTCCGAGTAGCCGGAATTACAGGCATGCGCTACCACGCCCGGCTGATTTTTTATTTATTATAGAGATGAAGTCTCGCTGCCCAAGCGGGTCTCGAACCCGCGGGCTCTGGCAATCCACTCACCTCAGCCTCCCAAAGGCGTGGGATTACAGGCTGAGCCACCGAGCCCGGCTATGACCTTTACTTTTAATCTTGGATGCCCAAGAACTCACTCAGTTCCAGAAGGTCTTATTTTACTTGAATTCTGCATAAATGAACAAGGACTTAATAAGAAATGAGGAAGAAGAAAAGACAGAGTCATACATCATGGGAATTGACCTCAAGTCTATATAGCACATTTCACATTAAAAAAAAAAAGAACAAACCAACAACATGAAACAGGGAACAAAGTACTTTACTTTGTAATAGCTGCTGACCAGCTTGTCTTTTCTTGATATTTACTTCTCTGTTTCATAGTCTTGATGTACACGAGGTTTTTTATGTCCAACATTTTATAATATGGATTGTAAAACTTTGCAAAAACTTGAGGAGCAGTGGTACTACTCAAACAGTAAATTTTTTAAAAAGTTAGTACAGACTATTGAGCAAACATAAAACGTTTTATCATTCATCAACCATAGATTAAATGAAACATCAGGGTGGCGATAAGCAGTAACATGTGCTTGTTCCTTATTTTGCTACCTTATCTTCCTTCTTTTCTTTTTAATCATCATTTGTAGAAAAGACAAGTTCCTTAAGAAGCATTACAAGAATTTTTTTCTATCTTGGAGAGAAACTATTCCAGTTCTATATACTCATTATCGATCAATTTCTGCCTGTAGAAGTCAAAACAGATGCCATTTATTGAAACACTGTATTGAAATTTCATTTAAGTAGGACAATATTTATCATTTAATATTCGTTCAAAAAATCAGCCGAGCACGGTAGCGCATGCTTGTAATTCCGGCTACTTGGAAGGCTGAGGCAGGAGGATCGCCGGAGCCCAGCAGATCGAGGCTGCGGTGGCCGGGAGCGGACGCTGCACTCCAGTCTGGGCGACAGAGTGAGACTCCAACTCAAAAAAAAAAAAAAAAAGATTCGTAACAAGAAGTAGTAAGTACATCCCTTTGGCTGAGGTGGATTTCATTGACATAATAGAGAGCATGATTTTAGACACAGCTTATGTCCTATGCTTATTATTTTTGAAACCAGTCCAGTTACCATAATAATAATTTTTAAACTCCTTGCAGGTACATTCTCCAACACAAATTTACTTTTGAGAATGATCTATCCACTTTGGTGCTCCTATTTGCAAAGAATGCCAACACAAATGAAAATTACTATAATCAACTGTGCTGTCATATCATGCAAATCATTGTTAAAATACTCAATTCAATGTGATGTTTGTGTAAGAAGTGGCACACATTAAACTTTGTAACTTTAGATAGAATCATAGCAATATATCAGGCAGTGTTCCCAAAACTGCTAAGGAGAAAATTTAAATCACTACAAAAGCCAAGTGACTTTAAGTAATATTTACTGATGAGAATTACTATCTTTTAAAAAATGCTCATAATAGCAACTGGATTTTGCCTCTAAAAATATCACTCTCCCACTCAGAAAATACTAGCAACAGCAGCAGAAGTTTCACTGGAAGTCTCGAAAACAGCTTCTGTGTTATGAAAGAATTGCAGGGTTTCTTGAGCTACATTAAATTTACTTAAATAGAGCACATTGAAAGTTGTGTCGTACTTACTAGACTATTTCTTGAATCACAGAAGGATGTTTGTGTTTCAAAGTTGTATTAAGAGTAACTCTAACAGTTGTTGGAATTTTGTGAAAAAGTGAAAAGCATGGCTAAAACCCATCTGACATTGACTATACACTATTTGTCAGTATCTAAATAAATGATTCCATTGTCTCATTTATTGTAGTCAGTATTAATATATTCAGGTAAACTAACATTATAGCCAATGTTTATATACTCAAGAATTAACTATCAAAGTTTTAGGTAACCAGACTTTCTATCCCAGATGACAGAACCAGTCTCTTCTGCTTATACTTTTTTAGTGGTAGCCAAGAAATTATTGAAAACAAATTAGTTAGTTTTTGAGCTCCTTAGGAGAAGGCATCCACTCTTATCTTCAGAATTCTAGAACTTAGCTCCATAGCTTACACATAATAGCCCAGTGGGTGTTCACTGGATATTGGTGAAATTAATTTTTTAAAAGAAATTAATAGAGAAATGTCACTTAAATAAATATATGCTGAGCACTATGGTAGGCCATAAACCTCACAAAGACTATATGAGATTCATGTATAGGTTAACAATGTTTTGGATGCAAATAACAGAAAAACTAAGGCTAAATCTTACTTAAGTAATAAAGGGAATTTATTGGCTCATATGACTAAAAAATCCAGTATTTAGGTGAAGTTTCAGGTAGAATTTCAACACCGCACTGATTGTTTTTCTTCAGTTCTCTCAGCTTTGCCCTCATTCATGTGTCAAATTCAGTTTCAGATGGCTTCCTTTATGGCAGTAAAATGGCTACAGTTATTTCGAGATTCACATCAGCACATCACACCATACACAGAGATAGAGAATGTCTCATGGTAGATGTCTTAAAAGAGTCAGCATGTATCCCAGAGCCCTCTGTCTCCATGTCTCTCTAATCATTTGTTTAATTTGTGTCACCTGCTAATGGATGAAGTGGTTTGATTTACTCCATCAAAGACGGCTCTTGGAGTTGGGTTGGGTTTAATCCTTCCCAGACTACCACTGGCTGGAAAATATAGAATTTTCTTGGGAAAGAAAGACAAGACAACTGAGTGCTCTGTAGGCAATCAGCATATGTCCACTAGACATATTGTTCCAATTAGGCTCAGAGAGTTTTAGTAACTTGCCTTAGGTGGAGAGTGGTTTAAAACTTGTCTGCTCTACTTTAAATTGTGCCAAATGTTTGGAAAAACTATAAAATTATAGAAAGCATCCTCCTTGTCCTAACTTTAGAAAACTAAAACTAGAAGTCTTATGCTGTGGAAAAAAAACTGTGTTTTAAATAAAATATCTTTTCTTCTCTACCACTTCCCTACAACTGTCTCTACTATCCTTACTTTCACTTTCCCTAACCCACAGGACTCCTTCCATCTTTCCTACTTCAGCCCAGTGTGCTCATAGTCTCAGGGCAGTAGCCCAAACTCCAACATTATCTCCTTATCTTAATACTCACTGAACTCCTTTCAAGGGTTCAATTAAGCAATCCACCATTAATAATAACATAATGCATTACCACTCCCAGGGATATTTGCAACATATATCGTGTCACTTGTTAGAAACAACCTACATACTCTATACCCCCATGAATCTCTCCTGTAAGAATTTCAAGAGGAGGAGATTCTGAAAGGTGGGTGAGAAATTTGTTGCATACAAACCTTTCCCAAACCCCTGAGAACAAACTCTGAAAGTGATTGTTCCAATTGAATTTTTCCATGAATATGGTGCCCTAGCTTGCCAAATTGTCTTTTTTCAAGAGTATTGTCTTTTTCCTAGAGTATCCCATTGGCTAATCCTCCTCTTTTCCCACCCTCAAATGTTTTCAAGATATTTTGTGTATTTAAAGGTTGTCATTTGATTGATTTTTTTAAAATGTGATGGCTGTTTCATTTTCAGATTGTTCTTTTACCTATTTCACTTAATAATAATTATCCTCACTTAAATATGACTTGCAGAATTCAAACTGCTTTTTATTGTGATTGTATCCCACTCCCACCCCCCACCAACTAAAACAACTAGGCTTCATTTTCTTAAGGCCTTTAAACATACAAGAACTAGTAATAGAAGAAAACTAAAAGCACACTATGCCTAAAAAGTCTAGAAAATCATCTTCGTAGGAATGACAAAATTTGGGAATTATTTATCAAAATGTCAATTGGCTACTTCTTTCTCATATAAAACCAATCCCAGTTGAATTTTAAATTCAGAAAACTGTGATGGAATTAGTGGTATAGTGTTGGTATAGATTCCAAAGACATATGGAAAAAAGGAAAGTTACAATACCTCAAACTGCTAACGAGTTTGGACTGGTAGAGCTGGACTATGGGTTGTTTAGGACTCTTAAGTGAGCCAGAATTCGACCATGGGCTTTAGGTTACTGACCCTTGCTTTAATACATGCAGGCTGATGCAAAGCCTACGTGTAATTGTTTTATGCTCATAAGCTTTACCAATGTTTCCTGCTGTGTTGCAACCACAAACATGTTTGCCGCTTAGCTGCCTGCATATGAGACACTCCTTCCCGCCCACCACCCACACGGAGAAATACTGCTCTTTCAATATTCTAAGCTGTTCAGTCACTACAGAATTAATCCCCACACAGTAACTGTTAAAGTACTTATTATGCCCTCTTCAGAATCTGATACATTAAATTCTGTTGCTTCTTCCTAATCGAAAGCAACATTGTACTATACATATTTATAGCCCTTTCTCTAAATTGGATTTAAAAAGACTCTTAGTGGTATGTACAAGACAATGTCACAATTGTGGAACTTTTGAATAATTTTTATTGCTGGTAAAATGTGATTTCTTTTCAGAACAACAACAACAAAAAATGGGTACTATAAAAACCAGGAAATTTCAGATGTGGGTGGCAATTCACTTGGACATATTCATTTAAGCCAAAATGAACGAACTTATGGGGTTGATTCTGTCTGCCAACATTTATAGAGCATTCCCCACATTCATAATGTGACAGCACACTGGAGGTGGGGAATGCAGAGTGGGTGTGTGGGGGGGGGCAGATGCAGTGTCCCCATTAAGAGCTCCTGCTCACTGCTCCAGGCTGAATATGAAGTAGTCTCTCTGCCCACTCAAAAATAGACAAGGCCAGACTGAAACAGAGAGTCAGAACTGGGGAGTAGAAAACAATAGAATATCTTATTAGACAGAAGTTTGGAATAAAGGCGAAGGGTTTTTTAATTTATACAAAAGGCAATTTGACACCATTGTATCTTTTCATGAGTCATGTGTGCAAGTTTGGTTATTGGTTCTTTTTAAGTATCAAAGCAGCAATGTTAGAGTCGGTTTCTTTGCACCTGTGATACTTAAATGCTATTTTCAGATCAAAGTTCAGTTAAGAAAGGCTGGGCAGGCTGAACCCTCCTCTGCACCTTCCAAGAAACAAACCTTTTTAGAGCACCTGCTATGTGCCAGTCACAGAGCTGAGTCCAGGAAAATAACAAAATACAAAAGGCAAAGAAGAACTCTACATTAAAGGAGCTCTGTCTGGTGTGAAGGGAGATACTTAAACAAACAATAAACATCTAGTCAAGTAATATAATTGAGACATGTACTCCAGGAAAGACTGACCAATAAAGAAGATGACTCAATTGTCTGGAATAAACGCTGATGTTGAGACAGGAAGCGTGATTAAATGGGACCAATGATTAAGTGGTCAGGTCATGGATAAATAATGTCCCACTGTGTTACCTTTAGTTCTCTGTGTAACCTTGTAGCTCAGAGGTGTAAATAATGAATCTTCCAATAGTGACAGCCCTCAGTATATTCTTCTCCCCCATAACCAGGATCCCTAGATCTCTCCTGGGCTCTACTCTAAGGCCAATCTTATATTCAATTGAAAAACATTTAAAGATCACTGATTTGACTACCATAGAGCATGCTATCCTGTGACAGAGTGGATAGGTTGGTTACGGTCATGAAGAGCAGGCATAATAGGAGGGGCAGGGTGCTAGACACACTCACTGAAAGCCATCAGATGAGAGAAGTACATTTACAGCTAAATCGAAGCTCAGAACGGCACAGTAACCTATTCAAGATCACGCAGGTAGTATTAGAGCTGAGTCTCTAACTCAGATTCCCTGACTTGCCAGGTGGGATGGGCCCATTTTAACCAGTCAAGCAGAGAGTTACTTTAAGGAAGAATGACATTGCATCCTATTTCTTAAACTGGGTGGTGAGTTCATTGGGGATTATTATTTGATTTATTTAAATTTTGCATACATTATAATTAAGATTTTATATCCACTTAATATTTACAAAAACAAATTTTAAAATAAAATTAAGTGGGATTATTAGATGAGTCAGAACTGTGCTGTATAAAACAGGTGTTTCTGAATTAAAAAAAAAAAAAGAGGCCAAGCATAGTGGCTCAAGCCTGTAATTCTAGCACTTTGAGAGACTGAGGCAGGGGGATCTCTTGAGCCCACGAGTTCGAGACCAGCCTGGTCAACATAGTGAGACCTCATGTCCACAAAAAATCAAAAAATTAGCCAGGTATGGTGGTGCACGCCTATAGCCCTAGCTACTTGGGTGGCTGAAGCTGGAAGAGTGCTTGAGCCCAGTAGTTTGAGGCTGCAGTGAACCTTGATTGTGCCACTGCACTCCAGTCTGGACGAGAGAGCAAGATTCTGTCCCTCAAAAAAAAGAAAAAGAAAAATGAGAGAAAATTTGGCAGACAATTAGTTGGCATCAGCAGACTACCGCCAGGAATATCAAAAGTAACCTCACAGAAGCAAGTGCTGGGAAATATGAAGCAGTGAGCAGAGAGCCCCAGGGGAGTTCCATAGTAGGGAGCAAGGTACCAGGCACACAATGGAATTTCAGGAAAGCACCCAAGCCTCTACTAGGGAAGAAGGACTAGTAAGAAGTAAGCTAGGGTCCCAGTCTAACTTCGATCCAGGAAATAAGACAGGTCCTAGGTACTAGATCTAGAGTCTCAGAAACAAGGAGATTGGATCTCAAGAACAAGGCAGAACCTATGCTAGAACTAAACAATAAGGCATAACCTAACCAAAATAACTTCTCAAAGTACTATCTTCTCAAAGCTGGGCTAGAGTTTTAAAACCCTTTCTAGAGAGTGAGTCTATTAATGGAAAGGGTTGGGAAAGTGCTGAGAATAGTGTCAAAAAGTATAGGTCTATGGAGAGAAGAGGATATTGGGACAATGAATAAGAAAAATCCTCAAATGTTAGGGTGAGAAAAACACTACCTATAGGGGATATCGGTTTCTTCCTTGCCCTTCTGGTAACAGCTAGTTTCTTAGATTCCTTTTGAGATTCCTCCCTATCCACAATGAATAAAAGCATTGCAGTAGGTCAAAGAAAAGAGTCTTGCCCACCCTAGGCCTAGGATCCTAGTTAGATTAATTGTATTCTCCCTCCCAGAATTTGAATCTCTAAGGAAGAAAGGAAGGGAGGGAAAACAACTGATGCTATTTCATTCCTGAGTCTGGACTTTAATGGACACCTGGATTACCAAAGCTGTTCTAGTTTCTGCCCTTGCTAAACCTGGGTCTTCATTATTTCCTGGATTTTGGACATATCTATATCCCTCTAATACATTAGTTCTTTCATTTAAATTAGCTAAGGTAATGTCTGTTGCTTGCAACCAAAGTATCATAAGTAATTCAGTGTTGAAAATGACAGTATTCTCTTCAGAATCAGCCTTTCCAAAGATAGAGTCACAATCAATGTCCCTGAGTCTACAATTTGGGGAGCCCCAATGAGTTGCCCTCTATCTGCCAAATCATATTTCTCTGGAAGCCTGCCAGACCAGGCAGATTCTTCCATTCAACCTCCTCCTACCCCAGATTCTGTCAATTAATGAATACTTTTTCTAAGCCCCAAAACATTTAAAATGTAACCTAGTTCTCTGTGATTTCTCTATTAATACATTTTCTGTTAATAAGTTAGCTAAATATTGTGTTTAATGTTCAATGTTTGAAAGAAAAGGCAAATCTTAGATACACATTATCATGCAAACAAAATATTTTTTGATATACTGAAATTGAGTAAAAATATTATAGACAGTTAAATATTTGTACCTTAAATTAGATCAAACTAGAAATGCGACCAAGAAAATGACATTTTCTTGTTAAAAAGCTAAAGCAGACAGTAATTATTTTTGGATCGATGTTGAAAGATTTTAAGCGCAACATTTAGGAATTTACAAACTTTTGTAGGTTTGATAATTTTTTTTAGATCTTTGATTTAATCTCAACATTTTTATTATAAAAACTCAGAGAGCCGTAAGTGGGGAAGATAGAACAATGAGCCTTAAACTACAAAGAAGTAACCAAAGTTACTCATAGTCATTTTCACTGGCAATCAATGTGGTATTGATTTTCTATTCTTGCTACTTTTGCAGTAATGTCCTTGGCTTGAAACTCAACCTAAGCTAGGAAATATTAGCAAATAAAATAATTCTAACCTAAGAAAATGGAAAGAGAAAACAAGACAGTGAAAACCCAGACATACTTCAGACATTGGAATAACTGTCTGCTGTTAGTTAATTCTGCTGGTCAGAAGATGGTACTATGATGGATGACCCAGGCTGAGAACAGGCCCAGTGTAAAATTCCAGGTTTTTCTGTTCCACAACAAAAAGACTAGACGTATAACCCAGCTAGTCAGAAACCTCTATAGTCACATGGAGATGTGGCCAAGAGTGTCTAAATTGGGATGGATTCAAATCATCACTACTGCAAAATCTACTCAAAGTGTATACCCTACTGACCATAAGTCAATAACATTATCTGACTATATAAGGAAAAGCAGAATCTCATTTAAATTTAAAAGGAATTGATCAAATTGGAAAATTTTAAAACTATCATGCATTAAAACATAGACCATTAAAGAAGCCCTAGAGACATTCATTCCAGAAGTGGAACACAATAATTTCTTATAAAATTGAACATGTTGAGGACTATATTGTGTATTTCATAGGTAAAGATCAAAGCCCAGATTTTCAACTGTGAAAACTATATTCCAAATTAAGGAATATCAAATTACAGAGTTTTATTTGATAAGCCCAATTTCAGTAGCTTTGAGCAATTCAATAAAAATGACCTTCAAAGGATAAATCTATACTTTTTCTTGATCTTGCAGTATTGTTTTTCATTGTCATTAATAAATTCCATGAGTCACACTCATATAAAAAGCAAATATGGTAGAAGACAAACTGTGTCTGCTTCTAAATCTCAAAAGTGGTCGTAAGACATCTGCTTTTGAATATTTCTTTTCTTCAGCCTCTTTTTAAAAATATATCTTCTAGGGAGCATTTACTGTCTGAAAAGCCTTAAGTCCAAAGGAAAACCACAATTATTTGGCATTAAAGGTACTTAGATGGGTCATTTAAATAATTTTCAAAGGACTTTTCAAAAGAGTACAATGAAAAGATTACTATCTTTCTAGAGAACATTTGAGACATGCGTCACACTCATTTTCATAAAGCAAAACTTCTTGTAACCACATAGGAGATGTGTACCTTGTTGCAAATGGTAGAGTCCCATAGTGATAAAGGCCTGAAATTCAGCTTGGCACGTATAGTCCACATCAAAAAAGGAGCCAGCCAAAAATACTATACCCAAACTGAAATCTGCAGTGTCCTTGTAGGTGGTTCCTGTATCCCAGCATACTTGGTTTAGCCCGTTTTCAGAATATTCCAGAATGGTGACAGAGTGATTTCCTGAACTACTCCTATACTAACTTCCTTTGGCCATACTATGTAATAACTAAAACACCCACTTAAATGCCTAAGTAATATATGCTCATTTTATGTAAAAAGAAAATGCTTAGTGTAAATTCTTTTGCGTATACTAGAGCCCATTAGGACATACGATAAAAATTAGATGTCAAAATGTAACTAAAACCTAATAGCTCTTTTCCCTTTGACTCACCTCTCTTGCTAGCAGGAAAAACAGAAATAAAACAAAAACAATTTGTAAGCATATACATTTTAATTAACTATAACAAGTATTCTAACATTGAGTAATATATAATTTTTCAGATATTTTTATATGCTGGCATATTATAGAGTCATAGAAATAATGGAACTGGAAGTTACTTTATAGGTCACCTAATCTAACACTTCATTTATTGATGAGGCAAAATTCTATCCTGGAGCTAGAGAATTGGTCCTGTTCCCTTTTCCTCCAAAGCATAAAAATGATTATTTTTTGCCACATTTGCATTTTCATTGGCATGGTACTTTATTCTCTTTTCGCGTACACCAGAATAGCTCATTTATTCTGGGTTATAAAACAAAAGTTTAGCTCTAAACTACACAATTAACTCTGCAAATTACACAAATACATTGCCTTGACTAAAACACCCATTTAAATGACTAAGTAATATATGTTCATTAATGTAGAAAGAAAATGCTTAGTGTAAATTCTTTTGAATAGACTAGAGCCCATTAGAACATATGATAAAGCCGGGCTCGGTGGCTCAGCCTGTAATCCCGCGCCTTTGGGAGGCTGAGGTGAGTGGATTGCCTGAGCCCGCGGGTTTGAGACCCGCCTGGGCAGGCGAGACCTCATCTCTACCATAAAATCAAAAAATTAGCCGGGCGTGGTAGCGCACACCTGTAGTTCCAGCTACTCGGAAGGCTGAGGTAGAAGGATCGCTGGAGCCCAGCAGGTCAAGGCTGCGGTGGCCGGGAGCAGCCACAGCACTCCAGTCTGGGCAACATAGTGAGACTCCAACTCAAAAAAAAAAAAAAAGAACATATGATAATAATTAGATGTCCAAATATAACTGAAGGAAAGCTGTTGTGTAGTCTGCCTGGTAGATCTGATATTGGTATCAAATACCATTGAACCAGACAGCCCTACATCAGATTTTCCAGACACTTCAGAATATGCCATCCTATGCAGTAAATGATTACCTAATGGGACACAGGATGTCCAACACTCTCTTTCAAGTATCGTTTGCTACTAAGAACTCCGATTAAAAAAAAAAAAATCAATAAGAAGAGTGAGTGTAGAAAACTTCTGGGAACAGACTGATGGAAATGCAAGGAATCTGGGGTTGGTTGTCTGGTATGCTTAGGCTTAAAGACAATAAAATTAAGCTAGTGTTAAGGTATGCTACTTTGGCAGCCTAGTCAGTCATTCAAGTTTAATTGAATTATCACCTCTGGTTACCTAGAATGAATACTGATTAATATAAGACTTCAGGCAATCATAGTTAATACCATAAGACAATATAAATAGCATGAATAGAGTGATTATATGTCCAGTTTCTCCTGGATATTTTATGCTAATTATCCAACTATAATTTTCATTAGCATACCCATTCACTCTCAAAAATGTCCTGGTGTGGATGAGAAATTCTAGGATGAGGAGATCAAAAGTTGGATAGAGTAGTTGCTTCAGTTGATGCCAGACAGCTTGAAATTAGTGAATTGCGACAGACTTCTACAGTAGTGCTTTAAAAAAAAAAAAACAAGCAGGCCAGGCTCAGTGGTTCAGCCTGTAATCCCAGCACTTTGGGAAGCTGAGGCGAGTGGATTGCCTGAGCCTAAGGGTTCAAGACCAGTCCGGCAACTTGGCGAGACCTTGTCTCTACAATAAATAAAAAATCAGCCAGGCATGGTAGCGCATGCCTGTAGTTCTGGCTATTTGGAAAGCTGAGGCAGAAGGATCACCTGAGCCCAGCAGGTCGATGCTGGAGTGGCCATGAGTGTGCCGCGGCACTGCAGCCTGGGTGACAGAGTGAGACTCCAACTCAAAACAAAACAAAACAAAACAAAAAACAAGCAAATAAACACACAAAATATCTTGAAGTGGCTGGGCTAAAATGACCAAAAACTGGGTTGTTGAATAATGTCAAGTAAACCCACAGCTTCTCCCTGTCTCTAATGTGAAAATTAGAGCAATTATTCAAGAAGAGTAAGCCTACAAGATTTTGAATAGGGATATTTGGAAAGAATTGAATGACTCAGAGGGTAGCTGCTTCTCTCTTTTATGGATAAGGCTATTTCTACCTTCCCTGAAGACCTTGTAATGGCCTTACCTGAGGAAGTGATCAAAGGAGAAATATGAGTCCATGTGCCTGACTCCACCAACCCTAATTGTCCCTAGAGAATAGCCCATGAGGGTCCTATTTGATTAATATAGCAACAAAAACCCTTAAGACTTGGAAAGCCTGCCAGCTCTTCACCTAATTCTCAGACTGAGTTCATAAACAGACATCCCAAAGCATTGAGAGGAGACTGGATACACCTTTTTTTTTTTTTTTGGTTCTCCAAGAATGTTTATTCAGAAAAATTAAAGGTCACATTTTGGGTGCCACTGTCTCAGGTCATAAAATTAAACACCAGATCCCAAGGCCAGGTGGAAACCCCAGGTGAAATGCTTTAGTCTCTGGCCTGCCTGAACCCAGACTTACAAAAAGAGAAAGTCCCTGTTCCCTTGAGATTTTGCTCCCCAGAGCTGAATATAACCCTCAGATCCCATCCTGCCTGCAGTGCTTCTCTGGCCTGGACTGGAGCAAACTGGCGTCTCCTAGGGTTACTGATGCTTCAGGCATGCAGGGAAGGGGCTTCAGACTCAGTGAGTGTTTAATAATAGCGGAAGAACCCTGTAAGAACCTTGTAATAGCAAGTATGTACTATGATTTTCTTTTCCAACTTCTGCAAAGGAATTTGCAGTCATTTACTAGAGTGTGTACTGGGAAAAGGGAAACACCCAGATCTTTCAGGGGTTACTGGACACTGATTTTGGGCTAACACTAATTCCAGAGACTGAGGATAGGTTATCAATGTGGTTCACTGGTTAGAATGGAGGCTTAAAGACATCATGTAGTGATGTTGTAACCCACAGAAGCCCAGTGGGTTCCTGATTTTTTTCCTGATTCCAAAATATAGCTTCAGTATAGATAATCTCAGCAAATGGCCAAATCCTTACCCTGGATTCCTTGAAGTGCCAGTTTGTATCTGTTTTTCCAGCATAATTCTTAATGGTATTTCCTTTTACTATCAAAAATATACTAATTTTAATGATAAATTATATGGACACTATAGCTACTATGGGAAGAAGGACCAAGGAAAACTTTTAAAACTCCCCTTCAGAACTCCCTGTTAGAAGGGTAAATCAAAAGCCATACCACATCCTGGGGAGGAGGCTGGAAAAGGTGGGGAGAAGATGCAAAGTAAAATACCACCTTGGAAGACGTAAAAGATGCAGAAGTAGCTTGTATGGCCTATGCAGAATTTGCTTAGGACTCAGAAAACGTTTCATAAATGTCCTTGTCCAATTGATTATCATAAACCCAATCTGTTTCCAAATCATGGTGGCCAACACAGATATAGTTTCTTTACTAGAGCAAATAAAAGCAATTTTTGTTTCGGATCTATTGATCTGACAAATGCTGTTTCAATACTTAAAGCCCAGTCTTCTTTGCCACTAGACGATATATCCATGTAACCAAAATTATTTGTACCCCCTAAAGCTACTGAAATAAAAAATAATAAAATTTTTTAAAATGCTATTTCAAAAAAACAGAGACTCTCAAAAGAAGTGTATTTTCCCTTGTCAGGAACAGTAGTATAATATCTTGTCTAAGGATTATAGCTCTTCAGCTCTGTGCCACAATTTAGTCCATAGAATACTTGATTGTCTCACCATTTCATAGGGCATCATGCTAGTCAAGTACATTATTGTATTATGCTGATAAAACCCAGAAGTAGAAAGTAGCAATGACTTTAGATGGTTCTCTCACCTCATTGAAGCATACAGGGACATATTTTTCAGTACCTTACTGCACCTTGCAAGAAACATAACACTTGATAGGTCTCACTGGATTCTGAAAGCAACCAACAATATGGGAGTAATTCTTTAACTCGTTTATAGGGTGACCCAAGTGGCTGTAAGCTTTGTCTGGGACCTGGGACTAGGAAAGACTGGGTAGTCCAAGCTTCACTTCAGGCAGCTCTGCTACTTGGCCTTTGTGACCTATTGAATCCAACAGGACTTGAAGTTTCTGTAACTCGTTGGAATGTTCTCTAAACCGTGTGGAAGTTCCAACTAAAAAAACACATCAGGACCCCTTGGGTGTTTGAGCACAAGCACATCTGCTTTGCCAAGCAATAATTCCCTTTTGAGAAATAGTTTTTGGTTGATATTTGGTTCTGGCAGAGAGGTAATGAGAGAGATTTGACATACAATTGAATATTTCCTGAGACATACTTATGCTTGCTTGATGAGTTCATGAAAAAAGTGGCCACACGGACAGATAAAACCTAAGCGTGGGCTCAACTATATCATCTTCCTCTCACCAAGGCTGGCCTGGCTATTGCCACTGCTGAGTGTCCAATTTGACATCTGCAATAACCAGACATGAACCTCCAATGGGGTGCTCAACTTTAGGGGAACCAGAAAGGCACTTATGAGGATGATTACTTTTTTTTGTAGAGAGGCAGGTTTTATCATCATTGGAATGGACAGTTATTTTGGATTTGAAATTAACTGACTGCCATCAATCTACAAGCAACACCATCTATGAATGTACTGAACACCATTCCTTAGCAACTTCTCTTTCAAAATATTACTTTTGATCAATTTACTTTTTAGTGAAATAAGGCAATGAACTGATGCCCCTGGGATCACAGACATCACATTCTCCATCATTTGAAAGTAGTTTTCCTTTATAGAATGACAGAATGCATACTGAAAACTCAATCATGTAGCTTAGGAAACAATATCTTGCCAATCTAGTGTGTTATTCGGACGATGCAATAAGTGCTCTGAACCAGAGACAAACATTTGTTGCAGTTTCTCCTATAGTGTCTTGGTTGGTTTGGGCTGCTATCACAAAATGCCTTGGACTGGGTAATTTATAAACAACAGAAATTTATTTCTCACAGTTCTGGAGGCTAGAAGTCCAAGATTCAGATGCTGGAAGATTTGATGTCTAGTGAGGGCTTGCTCTTCATCATAGATGGTGCCTTCTTGCTGCATCCTCACATGGCAGAAAAGAGGTCAAGGCAGCTCCCTTCAACCTCTTTTATAAGGGTATTAAATCATGATCTAATCACCTTCTGAAGGCTCACCTCTTAATATTGTTACCTTGGGAGTAAAGTTTCAACATTGGTGGAAATACAAACATTAACATTATAGCATACAGCAATACTGTGTAGGTCCAAGAACCCATGGGTGATATTGGGAGTGGCACCTCTTACTATTAAACCTAATGATTCTCTGTCCCTTCCTTCTTTAGACTTGGCTGGTTTGAATCTTTGTCTGGACAAAGATTTCTTTTACCAGACAAAAAAATTATGGTTCCGCTGAATTGGAAGCAGCAGCCTCCACCTAGCCATCTGATTCTTCATGCCATTGGAAAACACATTCAGACTCAGAAGGGGGTTATAGTTATGCCTGCCACATGTAATGTGTGCTGCTTACATTATGGAATCTTCTATTTGTATATATATTAGCACAAATTTCTTTTAGCTTAAGGCAGTAAAATATCTTGTTCTAGTAAAATCAGTAAATTATAACAATTTTCTGACAGGTATCAGTAAAGTATCTTGAGAGAAGGGGCACCTTTTCCTAATTTGCATAAAGGTGTCATTTCAACTAATGGAGTCCCTGGTTGCAGTGATGCTTAGGGGAAGAGTCTGACCCACAAGGCAAGCATAGTTACTGCTACACAAAGAGGTGAAGAGGTGTATAGAGGCAACACGAGGAATATCTAGAATACCTTCTAGTCATGCAAATCTTTTGTTGTACTGGACTTTTCCTTCTTTTTATGACCTTATAATTTGCCCCCATGCCCAAAGTATTCTGAGACTTGACTCTCTTTACAAATCTGTAGAAATGAGTTTAGATGCGACAGAGCATGAGAATTGTTTTCCTCTTTTAAGATAAATCCCTCAAGTAAATTGCCATAAATGATTGTTCAGTGTCCCCCTATTTCTCAAGACAAATTTCTGATGAACAAAGTCTCAGTTACATGTCTGAATGAAAATTTCCAGGAACATGAAAATGGGATATTTGACTCCTGTGGTTTCTGTAACAGAAGGGATTACACAATGGGGGATTCTGCTGAGATCTCTGACTGAAATGCAGGAAGTCCTCCCCCTCACAAAAAAAGAAAAAGAAAAGGCAACTAAAAAAATCAACTATCTAATATCATTACAATTAGTATGTGGTATGTAGATAAAGATAATTGTCAATCTGTAAGTAAAATAGAAATAAAAATCTATAACTCTATGAAAGCAATTTAGATTTAAAATAGCATTGTTTCAACACAACACAATTCCAGTGCTGCAAAAGAATATTGATAATCTCTTACAATTTATTGAAATGGGATTTAACTTTTGAGGGCAAAATATCATATAACACTGACGAATACAGCAACAAAGTTGACTGTGGCATTTCCTTACAAGACTGGAGGTGACTGATTGTGTAATTTCCTGGATGCATTCTCTTGAAATATTCTATTCACTTGTCTAGATTCCATTCAAGGGATTAGGGTATGCTGCAAGGTGTCACCTGCAGGAGCCTGAGAGGAGATAGATGCCAAGCAGGGCAAAGTGAAGTGTTTTCTCTAAGCAGTTAGAAGCAGCATAATTAAAGGGGTGAGTATAAATTGTGATGGAAAAGGAATGTCAAAGACAGAAAAAGGTTATGAACGTGGTCAGGTGTGAAAGAAAAAGTAAATCTGAAAGTGGAAGAGTCAGAGAAAAAGCTTTCAGCATGGAGTCTACAGAAGATACCAGAGTACCAACTACATGGTATGAGAACAGTCCGGAAAATGTTTAGAGCCATGTAGGACCAAGCACTAGTCAGTAATTTTCTGGACCAGAGAGGGGAGGCTGAGTTATAAATAGCAGCTTAAAATGGTAAAGCCTCTTGATTTCTTGACAGGCAAAGCTAGTCATCTATAGAATCAGGTAGACTTTTGTCTACACCTCTACCCATTGCATAGTTGCTGGGAGGCAAAGCTTCACTACTGGGGAATGCCTCTCATATCCCTTTCTGGGTCACTGGGCTACTTTTGCCTGTGAAGAAGAAAGGTGATCCACTCTGCTTCATCGAGTTACGGGAGGACTCTTAGCATCTCTTTGACTCTTATTTGGAGACAGAGAGGTTGCTTATGTGTAAAGAGGTTCTCTCTACACCAAGCAATTTGTTCTCCTCTAATATGTTTGAGAAATTAGAAATTGTTTTAAGACATATAATAGAATTACCACTGGTTTACATAGTTGAAAAATCTTTCTCTTCAAAATTCCCAAGAAGGGCAATAGTTCTTATGGGCAATGCTATTTACATTAGTGCAAAATTCCAACAAATCCCAAGAGAAGAGAAAGGAACCAAACCTCAGAGTTGTTAGGCAAAATATGTAGCAGTTTGAGATAAATGAGTGTTATCGTTTGGATGCTTCTAAATAAGACACTCTAAACAAAATTCAGGGATAACTTTGTATAAATGCAATCATACCTTAAAGCCAGACTAGTTTTCTATAAAGTGATTTTTGAATTCCAAAACAGTTTATAATTTTCCAGGGTAGCCATCAGGTCAGAAAGATCTTTAAGTCCCAAACATTTAATATCAGATAAACTCCAAATCATTAGGTTTTATTCCATACTTCCATATTTCCTAATTTTATCTTTTTAAACATATTCTTATTAAACAATTACCTACAGCTAAAAATACCACATATGCCAAAACAAAAATAAAGGATCTATTTTATTGAAATTTCATTACATGTAAAATATATTACCTATTTCTAAACATATGCAAATTGCAAAGGACAAAATCTTTTTTTCTACATAACAATGATTGATATTTTATTCATCAATACCTACTACTAAAAAATGGGGAAAAAACTAAAATATCTACTATCAATGAACAATGAGACAAAAATTATTGCCCTCATTGAACTTACATTATGGTTATCTCTGACTACTTCCTTCTCCATATTTCTAATATTTATCAGTTACCCAATCTTGTCAATCTGCTATCTACATGTTTTCTCAAATCTATTCTTTTCTGATTCCCTCACCACTGGATGAATTTAAGCTTTCATTACTGCTTTTAACATCTATGTATGTATGTATTTATCTCCAAATAATTCACGCACATCATTGAAAATTAAATAGACCAGTAAAAAAATATGCCTCACACTCACATTTGTATGTTCTCCTTTCCTGTTCCTAGAGTCAACCACTCTTACCAGGTTTTTTAGTGTCTGGACAGATTTTAATACATATATAGGTATTTATTTGTATTTTACCCAAATGGTAACATAATAAACACCCTATTCTATCTCTTGATTTAAAAAATTTAATATATTTGAGAGGTTTTCCTATATCAGCACATATCAACCTCATTCATTTTAATAGATTAATAGATGATAAGTGTATATCAACCCAATTTACTTAAGTAGTTCATTATTGTATTAGTCAGAATAGGCTAGGTTATGTTGCAGAAACAAATAACCCTACAAATCTCAGTGGTTTATTTCTTGCTTACAAATGTCTGTTCTGTTGAAGTTCTGGGCAACTATCCAGGGCAAATGTCTTCCATGCTGCTACTCAGTGATCATTTGTTAGCAGTTCCACCATCCTATTGCTGTACCATCTGGAACAAATGGCCTCCTTAGTTGATGCAGCAGAGAGAAAGTTTTGGCATAGAAGACCCACGTTGCTTCAGTGTGAAAGAAACGCAAACACATTTTTTCTTGCAACTTACTCACCAGAACTGATCTCTCTTAGCTACAAGGAAGAAATTCTCACATGTGCCTGGAGGAGAAAAGAGTTGGCCATGCAATTAATTGGAAACCCCTTTGAAAAACTACATTTGAAAGCCATATTATTAGTCTAAACCTTCTTTAAGTGGTACTTCACATACCTTTGGGTATTTAATAAGCACATGTTAGTAGCTAGCATTAATAGAGCACTCATATTCGTAGATAGCACACTCATCAATGAACTGCATTTTACAAGTACAAAATAGCTCAGTAAAAAAAGCACCATCACAAGTTAGGTCTAAATTATTGCTACCATTTTCAGAAAAAAACAAAGATGAAAGATAAATGGCAAATATTTGAGTAATCATTTTAGTACGGCTTCAGTTTGTACTCAGATAAGTTATTGAACCTCTCAGATTGGCAATAACAAAGATGAATGAGTATGCCCACGTTTATAGCAGCATTATTCACAAAAGCCAAAAGGTGAAAGTAACCAGAGTGTCTGCCGACAAATGAATGGATAAACAAAATATGGCGTGCACACACACACACACACACACACACACACACACACACACACACAGAAATATTATTCAGCCTTAAAAAGGAAGGAAATGTTGACACATGCTGTAGCATGGATGAAACTTGAGGACATTTTGCTAAGTGAAATAAGCCAGTCACAAAAGGACAAATACTTTATTATTTCAGTTGTATCAGGTACCTAGAGTAGTCAAATTCACAAAGACTGAAAATAGAATGGTGGTTGCCAGAGGCAAAGGGGAGGGAGAAATAAGGAATTACTGTTTAATGGGTATGGAGTTTCAGTTTTGCAAGATAAAAAGAGTTCTGGAAATGGACGGTTGCACAACACTGTGAATGTACTTAATGCCACTGAATTAAACACTTGAAAATGGGTAAGATGGTAAGCTTTATACTATGTATATTTTATCACAATAAAAAAGAATGGTGACTGGGTAAAAAATCTTTAGAAAATGACAACACAAATCTGTGAGAAAACCCTGTATTATTCTGAGTCCTTAAAAAAACTTATGAGGCAGTTGCTATGAGAGTAGTGAACTAGCTAGCTAGAAAGAGGAAGGGTTGTAGTCAGAATAAGAAACTGGAGTTCACGATTTGGGATGTAAAACAGTTTCAGGTGGTGAAAAGATCTAGAGAGCAGGTGGCTGAGGTGGAGAGAAGGAAAAGCTAATGGAATATGTACATGTCAAAGAGCCAAGAGGCCAGAATGCTGGATGGGACAGCCATATGGATGTTTACATCACCCGTGAGGATGGCAGAGTTGGGATGAAGAGGAAGACTGTGAGCAGGGGACCAAATGCTATAAATGAATAATATAGTCAGGAAAGTTCACCCTATTTGATTAGCATTCCTAGACTATATTTAGCCTCTAGATAGCCAGCGTATGTCAGAGGAGCTCATAGAAGACAGCTTGTATAAATGAAAATGACAGCTAGCTAGCTAAGAGGAGAGATGTAGCAGTCCCATGGACTGTTCAAGTCTGCAAGAGCAGCACATTCCTTCCCTGTAGGAAATCTGCGTGGGAAAGCATATTACAATCAGAAGCTATTTAGTGAACATGGAATGAGAGAAAGGGTGGTGACAGTTGAAGGGTAAGAGGAAGAATTGTCATGTTTTAATGCCTGCTGACATTACCCTATAATAACCTGATTTATCAGTTTCCAAAGTAGGGTCACTTACCCCAGGGCTCAAATAGAGCTGTCTTAGGATTCACGCATCTCTCCTCCACTGGATATGCTGGATGGGTATTGCTAAGTTTTATTTCTGGCATCTTTTTTTTTCTTCTAGGCATTCATGCTGACTACCTAACTTTTGTTGACCCTTTTTCTTTTCTTTTCCTTTTTTTTTTTTTTAAAGAGATAGGATCTCTTTATTTCTCCCAGACTGGAGTGCAGAGGTGTGATCATAATTCACTGCAGCCTCGAAGTCCTGAGCTTAAGCTATCCTTCCACCTCAGTCTCCCAAGTAGTTGGGACTAAAGGCATGCACCAATGCCTGGCTCCATTTTTTAGAAATAAAAATAATGGGGCTGGGGCTGGTGGCTCAGCCTGTAATCCCAGCATTTTGGGAGGCTAAGGTGAGTGGATTGTCTGAGCCCGTGGGTTCAAGACCAGCCTGGGCAACTTGGTGAGACCTCGTCTCTACAATAAATCAAAGATTAGCCTGGCGTGGTAGCACGCACCTGTAGTTCCAGCTACTTGGAAGGCTGAGGCAGAAGAATCGCCGGAGCCCAGCAGGTCGATGCTGGGGTGGCCGTGAGCGTGCCATGGCACTCTAGCCTGAGTGACAGAGTGAGACTCCAACTCAAAAAAGTAAAATATAATAACAATAATAATAATAATAATAATAATAATGGGATAATTTAATGTGTAGCCAGTTATAATATTTCTAAGGAGACATCCTGCTTCTGTAAGTTACGTTAGCATTTGCTATTGACTGAATGTTTGTGTCTCCCATCAAATTTATGTTGAAGCCCTGGTCCCTAGTGTGATGACATTTGAAGGTGGAGTCTTTGTGAGGTAATTAGATGTAGGTGAAGTCATGATGGTGCACACCCATGATAAAATTAATGCCTTTATAAAAAGAGGAAGAGATACAAGATATTTCTGTGTGTGTGCATGCAACAAGGAAGATCATGTGAGGACATAATCAGGTAGAGACCCCTCACCCAGAACCCATGATTGCTGGTACCCTGATCAGACTTCTAGCCTTAGAACTGCGAGAAAAAAATACCTGTTGTTTAAGCTACCCAGTTTATGGCATTAGTTATAGCAAAGCAAATGAAGACAACATTTTTCTGATATTCTTTGGTGTCAATTTTAATAGACACCAAAGAACTGTGTATTTACTTTACCTTATAGCAACCATTATTCTACTTTTATTATTACTATTGTCATTACTATTATTATCATTTTGTTCAGCTTCACAAAATTTCTGATGCTTAGACTGTCCCCTTAGTCATTTTTAAAAATTATTAATTCATTCATTTCAGTGAGTCTTCTAAGTGAAAGGCACTTCCATTGGTACATTATGTACTGAGGTCCCAAGAGTCCTAAACTAAGCTGGATCTATCATGGAGAGACCTGAGTTCCTAAAAGAATTATCTGATTTGGACCAAGGACCACTCTAATGGAAATGGGGTCTTACTCTCAACTCTGGAGGAGGCTGCCACTAATTGGATTTTACTCAGGCATCTATCCAATTTTGAAGAGCCATTTTAACTTGCTGCATCTTACTTTTTGTTGAGCACTTAGAGAATTGCATTAACACTTCCAAGTCTCTAGAGAACATTTTAGCATAGTATCACATTAAGAAGAAAAAAGCCTGTGGTGTCCTAAGCATGAAATGGCTTTTTATTTTCTCCTTCTAGCTCCAAAACTTTCATTTATTTTTCCTTTTATTATGGACAGCCCATTATGTCTGCAGATGAGAGGGAATATTGGGATGTATTATCTCAAATTATTTTGTTTTGGGTTTTTGAGCTTATACACAACTTTTTCCTTATAAGAACAATATATATCAATTGCCAAATAATTAAAGAAGACAAAGGAAACATAAATAAGAAAAATAAACAAAAAACTAGACAGCAGTCATAATTTCACTCTCAATCACATTTAATACTTGATTAATCACCCTTTCCTATTTTTTGTGCCTAGTTGTATCTCTTTTCAGACTTTTATGTGTAAGTAAACATTTATATATATATATAAAATCAAATATACCATATATTTTATTTGCTAACATTATGTTTTGTCTATATTGTGAACATCTTTCAATGTTGATACTTATAGATTAATATCACCCAATCCTATATTTTCTTGCTTAAAATGTCTCTTTGTTGTTTTTTAAAAATGGCCAAAATTCTTAGCATGATTCATAAGGATCTGTCTTCCCTCAACTTCATCTTACACTTGTTTTTCTGTGCTGCTGACACATCAACCATTTCACATTTCTTTGGGCATGACATGCTTTTACCCATTCTCTTGGCTAAAACTCCTATCTATATACCTCTTTTCCTCATATCTTATTTAATGAAAACCTTACTTTAAATGTAGCTTAGGTCTCCCTGTTAGCTGTGATCTTATAGCATGTCATTTTCATCATGGCACTTATTATAAATGTAATTATTTGATTATTAGCATAGTTATTTAAGGGAGCCCTTCTCCACCAATCTATAAGCTCAGTGAGGTAAGACAATATCTATAAGCTCAGTGAGGTAAGACACAATATCTATCTTAAGTCTTCTTTGTAATTCCTAGCACCTAGCACATAGTAGGTACATAGCCGATATTCAGTAAATTTGTTGAATGGGTTGTAGTAAGATGAAAGGAGGAAAGAGTGGGCACAGATATGAGTTTGTAGGTCTTAAGACAACAAACTGAGGTACTTCTTTGCTGCCCAGCCTAGCAAAATATACCGTTAGGATGGCTAAAGATGACCCAAGAAAACAAGGGACAAGATACCTATCTGCCTATGCCTTCTTTGTGCAGATGTGCAGAGAAGAGCCTAAGAACAAAATCATAGAGGTGCTTGTCAATTTTTCAGAATTTTCTAAGACGTGCTCTGAAAGGTGGAAGATAATGCCTGGGAAAGAGAAGACAGAATTTGTTGAAATAACAATGGCAGTTAAAGTACACTATGATTGGAAAATGAAGTATTAAGGACCAGCAAAGGGAGGCAAGAAGAAAGACCCTATGCCCTTCAAAGGCTACTGTCTGGATTCTTCCTGTTCTGTTTAGAATTCTGTCCCAGGATCAAATCCACAAACGTTGTCATCTCTATTGGAGTTGCGGCAAAAAAGCTGGGTGAGATGTGGAATGACTGAAGTGATGTGAAAAGCAGCCTTACATAACTAAGGCAGCAAAGCTGAGGGAGAAGTATGAGAAGGATGTTGCTGATTGAAAGTATGTAGGAAACCAGGCTCAGTGGCTCAGCCTGTAATCCCGCGCCTTTGGGAGGCTGAGGTGAGTGGATTGCCTGAGCCTGCGGGTTCGAGACCCGCTTGGGCAACTTGGCGAGACCTCATCTCTACAATAAATCAAAAATCAGCCTGGCATGGTAGCGCGTGCCTGTAATTCCGGTTACTCGTAAGGCTGAGGCGGAAGGATCGCCGGAGCCCAGTGGGTCGAGGCTGTGGTGGCCAGGAGCGGCCACTGCACTCCAGTCTGGGCGCCAGAGTGAGACTTCAACTCAAAAAAAAAAAAGAAAGAAAGTATGTAGGAAAGTTTGATGGTGCAAAGGGTCCTGCTAAAGTTGCCTGGAAAAGATGGAAGAGGAAGATGAAGAAGACTAGGAAAAAGAAGAGGAAGTGAAATAGAAAGATGAATAAAAAACTGTTTATCTGCCTCCCTGTGAATACCTAGGAATAGGAGAGCACTGTAATTGACACATTTCTTAATAAAGAGAAGTGTCTATTTTCTCTCATTAGGTTTAATTACAGACTTTGATCATGATCATATTGTAGTCTCTCAAAGTGCTCTAGAAATTATCAGTGGTTTGCATGAAGTGGTCACAGGTGTCTGGAATACCCTGAAACTGAAAGTTGTACTTATTTCAAAGTATTTTTTTAAATGCAAAGGTACTCTCATGCTTTTCCCTGCTCTGTGCACTCTGCTGTTGCTGTAACAAGACACTCAAAGATGTCTCTGGTTTTTTTTTTTTTTGTAAGGTAGTGTTAACTATATAGTTATTGGCTAGATATTCTTCTGACTTGCCAACTGTACATATCTATAGTTTGTAAAAAAAAAAATAATAATCAAGACAAACTCTTGATGTTCCTTGCTTGGCACTGAAAGATGTTTTTTGGATGGGCTGTAGCTCAGGGAGTGCAAATCCATTTAGCTTCAGGTTGTCTTGCTTTTGTATATAGTGATACAGCCTTCTTCTGCCATTTTTAGCTGTGGAAAAAGAGGGTCAGCAGCATGAGAAGTGATTGGGTTTTTGTTGTTGTTGTTGCTTGCTTGTTTTAGTTAAGAGCTATAGTTTTTAAATGTTTTTGTTGTTTGTTGGTTTGTTTTTCGGAGCCAGGGTCTCAGTCTTTTGGCTGGAGTGTAACGGTGCAATCATAGCTCACTGAAGACTTGAACTTCTGGGCTCAAGTGATCCTCCTGCCTCAGCCTCCTGAGTAGCTAGGACTACATGTACATACCATAATGCCGGGCTTTTTTTTTTTTTTTTTTTTTTTTTAACTTTTTTTAGAGACATGGTCTCTTTATGTTGACCAAGTCAGTCTTGAACTCCTGGCCTCAAGCCTCCCTCCCACCTCAGCCTTCCAAAGCCCTGGGATTACAGGCGTGAACCACTGTGCCAGGCTTTAAACTATTTTTAAACAAACTGTAGAACTCTTCATTGTCAGCACAGCAAAGAGCCACTGCATCAATGAAATCCAAGAACCTTCTGTACTTAAACACAACTTGCAATGTCTGTTATTTTTTGTATGTTTAGAGTGCTAAAATGTTTTTGAAGTTGAACAGTATTATATTTTTAAGAAAGATGACAAGCTGAGAGAATTGCCTTTTGTAGTTACTTTCTTCTCAGTAAGGTAAGAGATGAGAAAATCTTCTGGGGGTGACTAAGAGTTTGGAAGTGGAAGAGAGGGTATTACATTTTGAGGAATAATGGAAAACACTTTAGAATAATCATGAGGAATACTTGTAGTATAATGTCTTTTTAGGCCATGTGGAAGTTAAGATTAATGGTCATGAATATATGACAATATTAATCTGCCTGGTGTATGATTTTCTTCAGCAGAATATCAGAGCCTGAGTGGGCTTGGCAAAAGCAGATAAATATTTCTTTAGGGTTAGTGACATTACAGGGGGTAGAACAGAAGAGCAATTGGGAAAAGGAATTTAGGATTTTGGAAAGAAAATATAAATGTTGGATTATAGTTACTAAACTGTATAAGAAAAAAAGCAAAGTCCAAGTGTCATCAGGAGAACAATAAAGAGTCAATGGGTTGGTGTTCTAAAAAGGTTTAAGAAAAATAAAGCTGGGTACAGGGGCTCACACCTGTAATCCCAGTGCTTTGGGAGGCCAAAGAGGGAGGAAGGATCACTTGAGGTCAAGAGCTCAAGACAAGTTTTGGCAACATAGTGAAATCCTGTCTCCACACAAAAAAATTAAGAAATTAGCTAGGTGTAGTGGTGCACATTTGTTGTCCTAGCTACTTCAGAGGCTGAGGCAGGAAGATCTATTGAGCCCAGGAGTTCGGGGCAGCAAAGAGCTATGCTTGTGCCACTGCACTCCAACCTGGATGATGGAAAGAGAACCTGTCTCAAAAAAAAAAAAAAAGTAGACTGGGCTTGGTGGCTCAGTCTGTAATCCCACCCAGCACTTCGGGAGGCCGAAGTGAGTGGATTGCCTGAGTCCACGGGTTTGAGACCAGCCCGGGCAAATTGGCAAGACCTCGTCTCTACAATTAATAAAAAATTAGTCGGGTATCGTAGTGCATGTCTATAGTTCCAGCTACTTGGAAGGCTGAGATAGAAGGATGGTCTAAACCCAGCAGGTCAAGGCTGTGGTGGCCGTGAGCATGCTACTGCACTCCAACCTGGGCGACTCCAACTCAAAAAAAAAAAAAAAAAAAAGATGGAGAGGATCTGTTGAAGAAAATTTGGCAGGACTGAGGATGGCATGAGTGGATAGATGTCACAATTTTCAGTATGCAAAATTTGAACTATTTCTTACCTATAAAAGAGCAGATGTTGAGTAGACTGTTGGATTTGTCAATATGGAGCTTAAAAAAGTGATCTGGGGCTGGGCATGGTGGCTCACACCTAAAAACCCCAGTACTTTGGGAGGCTAAAGCAGGAGAATTGATTAAGCCCAGGAGTACAAAACCAGCCTGGGCAACATAATGAGAACTCGTCTCTACAAAAATAAAGAAAAAATTAGCCGGACATGGTAGTGCTCACCTGTAGTTCCAGCTACTTGGAAGGTTGAGACAGAAGAATTGCCGGAGCTCAGCAGGTCGGGGCTGGGTTGGTGATGAGTGTGCCACTGCATTCCAGCCTGGGTGATAGAGTGAGACTCCAACTCCAAAAAAAAAAAAAAAAAAAAAAAAAAATATATATATATATATATATGTATATAGTGAGAATATATTTCAAGAAGAAACAGGAAAAAGAGAAAGCTTTGTTCACAGCACAGAATACTTAAATTAATCCCTTTGAAGTTGATTATAAGCTCCAAGGAAGGACTATGAGAGAAGGTGGCTGAAGTGAGAGGATGAAGGTCATGGGAGATATGTGAAACAGGTGTTGGATAGACCATCCAGTATATTGAATCACTTAGGAGAAAAGTCTAGCTTGGGATAAAGAGAAGGAGAGAGCCAGAGAATGGAAGGGCATATCACCAGGATAGCAGGAATGTGGTTTTAAAGTTTGCTATAGTTGAAACTATATCTGAGACTGACTGAGGACAACTCATAGCATGAGAAAGTGAAAGATCATCAACATTTACAGAACAAAGAAAGAAAACCCAGTCTATTAAAAAGACAGGAAAACATGACAAGATAGTTAAGAAGAAAATGAATACAAGGTATTGAAAGTAAAGAAGGTGACAATAATTTTATTTTATTTTTAATATTTTATTTTAAAGATGTGGGGTACAATTCAGGATTAAGTACACAAGTGGACACTGTACAGGTAAAGTTTGGACCCCCCTTTGGTCTCTACTCTGCCTGGTTTGAGATCAGGTACCCTTATTGATGTTGTGTCTCCAACCCCACCCCAGCAGTCTTCCACTATGCCAATTCCTTTCTTACAGTATTGTGGTAAATGTCTAGGGACCAATTATGAGTGAGTACATATGGTACTCTGTTCTTTGTTTCTGTGATAGATCACTGAGTATTATAGACTCTAAATCTATAATACCAAGTTGCTGTGATGTTTGTCCTTCTTTATGGCTGCATAATATTCCATCGTGTATATGTACCACATTTAAAAAATCTAGTCCAGTTTTGATGGGCAGCGTGGTTGGTTCCATGATTTGCTATTGTGGCTAGTGCTGTAATAAACATGCGTGTGCAGGTATCTTTTTAGTAGAATGCTTTGAGTTTCTCTGGGTATATTCCCAGTAGAGGAATTGCTGGGTCATATGAAAGGTCAACTTCTAGTTCTTTCAGAAATCGCCACACTGTTTTCTACAGAGGTTGAACTAGTTTGCATTCCCACCAGCAGTGTAGAAGCATTCCCTTTTCTCCGCATCCTCACCAGCATGTGTTTGCTTTATTAATGATGGCCATTCTTACTGGGGTTATGTGGTTTCGATTTGCATTTCTCTGATGATTAGTAAGGCTGACCACTTTTACATGTGTCTGTTGGTTGCCCGTATATCTTCTTTTAAAAAGTGGCTATTCATGTCTTTTGTCCACTTTTTAATGGAGCTGTTTGTTTTTTTTTTCCTTTTGGCACGTTTGAGTTCCTTGTAGATCCTAAATGTTAGGCCTTTGTCAGATATACATTTGGCAAATATTTTTTCCCATTCTGTGGGCTGTCTCCCTGCTCTCTTGATGGTTTCTTTTGCTTTGTAGAAATTTTTCAGTTTAATGAGGTCCCACTTGTCTATCTTATCTCTTATGGCATGGACATCTGGGGTTTTGATCAGGAATTGGTTACCTGCTCTGATTTCTGTAAGAATATCTCCTGCATTTTCTAAGATTCTTATGGTTTGAGGTTTTAGGTTTTTGATTCACTTAGAGTTGATTTTTGTGTACGGTGATAGATAGGGTCCTGTTTCAATCATCTGCCTGTGGTCAGCCAGTTTTCCCATTACAATTTACTGAATAGGTTCTCCTCTCCCCAGTGGTTGGAGGCTTTGCAAAGATGAGTTGGTTGAGAAATTGAGGTTTTGCTTCCAGAATCTCCATCCTGTTCCATTGGTCCATATGCCTGTTCTTGTACCAATACCAGGCTGTTTTGATTATTGTAGCCTTTTAATAAAGTTTAAAATCTGGAAGTGTGATTCCTCTCACTTTGTTTCTTTTGCTAAGGATTGTTTTGGTTATTTCTGGTCATTTATATTTCCATATGAGTTTCTGTATTGTTGTTTCCAGGTCTGAGAAGAATGATGTTGGTAACTTAATGGGTATTGTGTTGAATCTGTAGATTGCCTTTGGTAGAATGGACATCTTAACATTGTTGATTCTTCCTATTCATGAGCATGGAATATTTTTCCATTTGTTTGTGTCTTCTTTGATTTCTTTGAGCAGTGTTTTGTAGTTTTCATTGCAAAGGTCTTTCATTTCTCTGATTAGGAAGACGCTGTGGTATTTCATTTTTTTTGGTGACTATTGTGAATGGAATTGTGCTTTTTATTTGGTTCGCTGCCTGTTTGTTGTTGGTGTATAATAATGTGACTGTCTTGCACATTCATTTTGTACCCTAAGACTTTGCCAAAGTACTTTATCAGTGCAAGGAGGTTTTTGACAGATTCTCTTGGGTTTTTGAGGTATGGGATCATATTGTCAGCAAAAAGGGAAAACTTAACTTCCTCTTTTTCTATTTGGATATCCCTGATTTCATTCTCTTGTCTAATTGCTCTAGCTAGGACATCCAACACAATGTTGAACAGAAGAGGTGAGACTGCGCAGCCTTGTCTTGTTTTTATTTCAGGTTTTCAGTTTCTGTCCATTTAGCAATATGTTGGCTGTGGGTTTATCATAGGTGGTGCTTGCTATTTTGAGGTATGTTCCTTCTATGCCTAGGTGTTTGAGGGTCTTATCAAGAAGGGATACTGGATTTTATCAAAAACTTTTTCTGCATCTAATGATATAATCATGTGGTTCTTGTTTTTACATCTGTTGATGTATTTAATTATATTTATGGTCTTATGGATGTTGAGCCAGTCCTGCATCCTGGGGCTGAAGCCTTCTTGGTCATGGTGAATGATTTTTCAGATGTGTTGTTGGATCTGATTTGCTAGAATCTTGTGGAGAATTTTTGCATTTATGTTCATTAGGAATATTGGTCTGTAGTTTTCTTTTATTGTTGGATCTTGACCTGCTTTGCATATCAGTGGTGATAGCAATTTTCATGTGCCTAGAGTAGTGTCTTGTCTGTATTATAATATTTTTAAAAAGAGATCAATGAAGAAGAGAGTTGAAAATAAATTATGATTTTATTTGGTTGTGAATGAACTATTGGTAATCTTATAGGAGCTGCAGAGTAAATACAATACGTCAAATTTAACACTTAGTTCTATTCTTTTTTAGATGTTCTGGGAAATATATAGTTATCAGACATGGGATAAGAGGTTCTATCTTTTTTTTCCTGACATTAAAACACCTGTACCCAATGTAATTATACATTGGTTTTAAAATTTCTTAGGAAACTCCATCTCCTTTGGATAGGTGTTCTACCCAAGTTCCCCATCTCCCTTAAAAAAAAAAATTATGTTATTCTTATGGTAACATTTGCAGTTCAACTGCTTTCCTAGTAAGAAATTGTCAAATTTGCCGGGCTCGGTGGCTCAGCCTGTAATCCCGCGCCTTTGGGAGGCTGAGGTGAGTGGATTGCCTGAGCCCACTGGTTCGAGACCCACCTGGGCAGCGAGATCTCATCTCTACAATA
>NW_007231721.1:0-8970 GCF_000164805.1 Carlito syrichta | reverse complement strand
CAGCAGAAGGATCGCCGGAGCCCAGCAGGTCGAGGCTGCGGTGGCTGGGAGCGGCCACCGCACTCCAGTCTGGGCGACAGAGTGAGACTCCAACTCAAAAAAAAAAAAAAAAGGAAATTGTCAAAATTTAAAAGATATGGTGCTTTTTCATAAACTTGGACATGCCACTACAGAATTATCAATATTTAAATGAATGTTTTCTGCTGGATATCTATACTTTGCTCTACTGATTTTTTACTATGTGAGTGTGTTTTGGCTTTGAATATGTACTACGTCTTGTGAAGTATTTACGTGAATATTGATGATCTATATACATATATTTAACATAGAAGTCAATCATTGTATGATCTGAGATAATATTTTAAATTGTGCATACAGGGATTTTCGCTTGAAAATGGAGGATACATGTACTGCATGATACTATTTTTTGAAAGCAAAAAAAGTTTATAAACATATATTTAAATATATACATATGCCTGCTAGGGGAGGGAAGGGCATGCCTCATCAACAAGGGTACCTGCATAATCAATATTTGTATACCTAACCCTGAATTGTACCCCACATCTTTATTTAAAAAATATTTTATATATATGCATAGAAAATGGCTATGTGTCCATAATCATTATTTGTTGAATGTCTGCTATGAGCCAGACACTACACGAGACACTGGTTATGGTAGTGATGAGGCAGGGACAGTTCTGCTTTCCAAAGATTGCAGTCTCTAGGAAAAGCAAACATGAAACTAATATTACAAGCATAATGAATATTACAATGGGGAAAATGTCTAGTGCAATGTGGATGTATAACAAGGGACCGGAAAAACATAATTCAAAATATTAACAAAGATTATTTCTGGAAATCAATAAAGATTATAAGCTATTTTATGTTATTCCACTTATTTTTTTAAACTTTCTGTTTAGAGCAAAACGTTTTATATTAGTCAGGGTTCTCCAGAGAAACAGAATGAATAGAATATAAAGATAGATAGCTAGATATCTAAGAGTGGATTTATTATGAGAATTGGTTCACATGATTATGGAAGCTGAAAAATCTCACGACCTACTATCAGTGAACTGGAGAACCAGAGAAGTTGGTGGTATAATTTAGTCCGAGTCTGAAGGCCTGAAAGCCAGGAGAGTCATGGGTATAAGTCCCTGAGTTCAAAGGCCTGAGAACCTAGAGTTTGATGTCCATAGACAGAAGAAAATGAATGTCCCGGCTCTAGCAGAAAGAGTGAATTTGTCCTTCCTCTACCTTTTTTGCCCTATCTTGGCCCTCAACAGATTGGTTAATGCCTATATTGATGAGGGCATATCTTCTTTTTTCAGTCTACTGACTCAAATGCTAATCTCTTCCTGAAACCATTCATGGACACACCCAGAAATGATGTTTTACCTGATATCTGGGTATTCTTAAACCAGTCAAATTGACACATAAAATTAATCATCACACTATTGTTACCAGAAATGACATAACGTTTACTGAGCAAAATAAATCAAAGCATTTTTATTCTGTTTCATCTCTTGCAATTCTAATCAACAACTTTAGAATTTTAAAGTTTATTTTAACATACTAAAACCTAAACTAAAGACAATGTTGCATGCTCTTTTCTTGAATTAGAGTTGTTGATTTTAATTCAATCTTAGACATCCTGGTAGAAACTGGATTAAAGAATAGATTTATATAACATAAAAACAGAAATAGAGATCAATACAACAGAATAAAGAGCCCACAAATCAATACACACATATATGGTAAACTAATAGTTGCCAACAGTACCAAGAATGCACAATGGGCAGAAGGCTGAGGCGGAAGGTTCGCCGGAGCCTAGCAGGTCGAGGCTGCGGTGGCCTGGAGCAGCCACTGCACTCCAGTCTGGGTGATAGAGTGAGACGCCAACTCAAAAAAAAAAAAAAAGAAAAGAAAAAAGAAAAAAAGAATGCACAATGAGGAAAAGATAGTCTCTGCAACAAATGATGTTGGCAAAACTGCATATCCACATGCAAAATAATGAAATTGGACTCTTGTTTTACACCATACACAAAAATTAGCTTGAAATGGATCAAAAGCTTAAAAATAAGGTCTAAAACCATAAAACTCTAGAAAAAATGATGGAAGAGAAGTTCTTTGACTTTGGTCTTGGCAATGATTTTTTGGGTAAGACACCAAAAGCACAGGCTACAAAAGCCAAAATAAACAAATGAGGCTACACCAAATGAACAAACTTCTCAGCAGAGGAAACAATCAGCAAAATGAAAAGGCAACCTACAGAATGGTAGAAAAATTTGCAAACCATATATCTGATAATGGACTGATATCCAAATTATTTGTTCTTTACTTACATAGTTTAATATCAAAAACCCAAACAACCCAATTTTATTTATTTATTTTTTTGAGTCAGAGTCTCACTCTGTCACCCAGGCTGGAGTGCAGTGGCATGCTCATGGCCACCCCAGTGTCAACCTGCTGGGCTCAGATGATCCTTCTGCCTCAGCCGACCCAGTACCCAGAACTATAGGTGCATACTACCATGCTCAGCTAATATCTTTATATATTGTAGAGATGATGTCTCACCAAGTTGCCCAAGCTGGTCTCGAGCCCCTGGGCTCCGGCAATCCTCTCGCCTCAGCCTCCCAAAGTGCTGGGATTACAGGCTTGAGCCACTGCACCTGGCTCTTAAAATAACTCAATTTTAAAATGAGCAAAAGATCTGAATGACATTTCTCAAAAGAAGACAGACAAATATCCCAGAGGTTTGTGAAAAAAAATGCTCAGCATCCCTAAGCATCAGAGAAATGCCGCAAAACCATATGGCTATTCAAGTGGCTATTTTGAAAAGTATAAGAGATAACAAGTATTGGTGAGGAAGTGGGAAAAAGAGGTCTTGTACATTGTTGGTGGGAATGAAAGTGTTAATACATCCATTATAGAAAACAGTATAGAGTTTCCTCAAAAAATTAAAAATAGAACTACGTATAATGTAGCAATTTCACTTCAGGATTTACATCTAAAGAAAATGAAATCATTATCTTGAAGAGACATCTGCACTTCCCATCTTCATTGTAACATTCTTCACAATAGCTAAAATATGGAAACAGCCTAAGTGTCCATCAACAGATGACTGGATAAAGAAATTGTGGTACAAATATAAAATAGAAATATTACTCAGCTGTAGAAAAGAAGAAAATTCATTTGCAACAACATGGATGAATCTGGAGGGCACTATGCTGATTGAAGTAAACCAAACACAGAAAGACAAATTCTGTATAATCTTACTTATATGTAGAATCTAATAGTTGAATTTCTGGAAGAGAGGAGAACAGTGGTTGCCAAGGGTTGGGTGGTGGGGAAATAAGAAGATGTTGGTCAAAGGGTACAGATTTTTCGTTATAAGATGGGGATCTAATGTACAGCATAAGTGCTGATAGATGTGTTAATTAGCAATAATAATAAATAATAGCTGTAAGGGAGGTCTGGAAAAATAAGCATTAATTAAGAAACTCAAAGAATCAGGGCCAAGATCCGCGCTCTGCTCAATAGGATCAAGAGCCATTTGAATTTCAATTTCTCCAAAAGAAGAAAGCAGAGTCTGAGATTGACCACCTGAGTATGTAAGTAGATTGGGTATCTTGTTTAAAGCTATTGCAAGTAATGCTCACGTTTATTGCCATTAAACTACACATCAAAGGCTAAAACTTTCCATATTAGGCTCTTCCCAGTGATAATTAGAGAGAAATAACTCTTATTACCATGTTTTTTAAATTAAATTTTATAGCCGAGCTCGGTGGCTCAGCCTGTAATCCCGTGCCTTTGGGAGGTGAGGTGAGTGAATTGCTGAGCCCGTGGGTTCGTCGAGACCCGCCTGGGCAACTTGGCAAGACCTCATCTCTACAATAAATCAAAAATTAGCTGGGCGTGGTAGCGCGCGCCTGTAGTTCCAGCTACTTGGAAGGCTGAGGCGGAAGGATCGCCGGAGCCCAGCAGGTCGAGGCTGCGGTGGCCGGGAGCGGCCACTGCACTCCAATCTGGGTGACAGAGTGAGACTCCAACTCAAAAAAATTTTAAAAAATAAATTAATTAATTAAATTTAATTTGTTATAGACATGTGGGGTACAAGTGAACTACATAAGTAGGCTGCATGCAGGTAATAGGTTTCTAGGTGACCCTAACTCCACTCGGTAGTGGACCAGGTACCCTTTGTGTTGTCACGTGCCCCTCACCCTTCTCTCTCCTTCCCTCCCCAAGCAGAGCCCAGCAACTGCTGTTCCCTCCCTTATGCTAGTGTGACTAATGTTCAGGGTCCATTTATGAGTGAGAACATGTGGTATTCGGTTCTTTGTTTCTGTGACAGATCGTGTTATATATGTTTTCTTCCTGGATTCTGAAATGATTCATTTATTCCTACACAGAAAAAAAAAACCAAAAAACATCTAAATGAGAAATAGGCAATAGAGCCTGTAATAACTTTGTACACATGGGACACTCTGTTAAGAAAGAGACTAATGACAATTTATAGTTAAAAATACTCACCGAAAACACCTAAGCTACATACACATTAAATTTCAAAAGGGTTTAACAATTAAACGTACTGGATCCCCAAATTACATAACCATCATTTAACATTCAGGACCTTGTCGGCTCTTCAAGAAGTTCATCATTTTGAACATCATTCACTGTAGACATTGAGACATGTCAGAAAACAGAATGCTGGGTAGATATGCTTTTGAGATAATATACTATAAATGTGCGGTGCCAACTATAAATCAGGGTGATTCCTCCTTTTTCAAATTAGAATGAATTATTATTTCAGCCTGGTAATTGATATATTATATGAGCCAGTTGATTTCTTTAAACTTTAAAGGGATATTTAAAGATATCTGCATGACAATATATAGTATATTTGAGCTTCCCTGACGCCAAACTTAAGACCTTAAATACGCTGAATCAAAGTACTACTATAACTAGTGAATGGTAGGAAGCATTGTACTTGCTTGGTCTTTAGAAGGCGATCGGTGATGAATGGAGGCTGAACAAGTGTTTAAATGTAATACAGCGTGACAGGGATTCTGGCAGGGTTATGGCATTGGCAGTTAGCTAATGTCAAAGACACACTGAAGAAGCACTATGCAAGATGGGTAATAAATCATAGCCAGCCATCATTAATAATCCATGACAGAAGGGAAAAGAGAAAAAAAGGAAAGAGAAGAGAAAGGTAGGAGAGAGCACTCAGTAACAAGATATACAGTGAAGCCTGAAGTGTCCTACAATTAGAATTATTCCTGTGACCAGAGAACCCAGTAAAGGCATTCTAGTGAACAGTTCAAGAAATAACTAGGGGGCTGATAAATATATTGTCAGAGTATGAGTTTTCATTTATTCCATTTAATTTTAATGTGTGTGTATGCACATGTCTTTAAAGCCATATGATACTATATCTGACAGGTGTAAGGGGTTTGAATTTTTACTTCCTATACATTCCTAAGGATATTACAATTCCAAACAAGAAGGCAGGTCATATATTACCACCTAGCCTGAGTTGGGAATTCTTAACTAGGTTATTTCTCAGTGGCAATACATGATAGTAACTGTTGGGACTCAGAAAACAGTAGCCTAAAATGAAAGCCTCTGAATCCTGTCTCTCAGTCCCATTCTCTCCTGGGGCTAGCCATAAAAACTAGAATCCCTCTCCCCCGAGGTGGGTCACAGAAACCAAACCCCTTTTCCTCAAAGCTAACCTAAAAATTCTCAAACCTTCCTTTTTGGTCATAAGACCTCTATTCCAGAGTGGGTCCTGCCCCATACTCAGAAGGAAGGAACGTGTGCACAGAGAGGCCCAGGAGAAACTAGACGCACAGACATTGCTGGGTTTCCCCACTCAGTCTATTAGGAATCAATTATACTCTTTCATCATATTATATTTCTACATGGTTGTCCAAACTTTGTTAAAAAAAAGTGTAAAAATGGACAATTTCCCCTGTATGTCCGGGCCCTCATTCCGAATGCTCCTAAGTCACATAAAAACTATGATCACATAAATCTGTATACTTTTTCTCCTATCAATTTGCCTCTTTTCAGTGATTTTCAGGAAACCCTCAGAGAGAAAAGAGGAAGTTTTCCCTTAGCCCATTACTTCCAGTTTACCCATATACAAAGAACTGAACACTTGCAATATCCCTTGGATGTTTCCAGTCAATGTTATTACCCCTATCCTAACAGTTATGCCAGAGTTCACAGTGAGAAGTGCAGTATGTTAAACACTGACTGGTCAAGTAAACTGGCAATTACAATATGGTGTGATAAATGGAATGCTAGGGAGGATAGGAGGTGCTGTAGTCAAGGTGATTACTTTAAAGGTCAAAGAAAGCTTGCTGCAGGAAAGTGACATATAATGAGACCTAAAGGCTTTGTAAGAGCCAGGCAAAGATAGAGGAGGAGTGGGGTGGAGAACAGGATTCAAGCAGAGAGTATGTCATGTGCAAACCCTAAAAGTGAGAAGGAGCGTGGCAAGATAGAAAATGGAAAGCAATTCTATCTATAGTGAGTGTACATTTGAGCTGTGAGACTGATAGATAAGTCTGGAGAGATACATTAATCATAGAGATCAGAGATCAATTGAATCAGTGAAGAGTTGAAGCAGAGAAATGGTGTGATTGAGTCTGGAGCAGTCACTGTGATCCAGGTGAGAAATGATGATTTTGAGCAGTAGTTGTAGTAACCTTAGATGATGTTCATAAAAAGTTGTTGAAGGAGATGGAAAGAGGTTGGAGGTAGAATTGACAGTATTTAGTGTTGATTATTGAATTACTGGAGGAATTTCTGGTTATTTTACCCCCACATTATGTAGCATAGAGTCAATATTCAAAAAATATTTGTCAAATGAATAAAGGAATAAAACAAATTCAACCAAATTTATTTTTCTTTGCAAACTAACTTGGGAGAGGAGTTCTCCTCTGTATTTTACTGTACTTAATTTTTAACACTGGCACTGCCTGGAATGTTTTTATTTTAATCAAGTTGCCTTAATTTGACAAAGAGAAATTATTTTTCCCAATATTTATTATGGAAATTTTTAAAATATAGAAATGTTGAAAGATAGTAAAATAAATAACCAGATACCCACTACCTTGTTAATAATTTACAATATTTCCTTTGTGTATATGTGTATGTATCATTTGAAAGTTACAGACATCACATTTCACTTCTAAATATACCAGCTGCAATTTCTTTCTTTCTTTCTTTTTTTTATTTTGAGCTGGAGTCTCATTCCATTTCCTAGACTGGAGTGCAAAGGCACACTCAGGGCCACCCCAGCATCGACCCACTGGACTCTGGTGATCCTTCTGCCTCAGCCTTCCAAGTAGCCCGAACTACAGGCGTTACCACGCCTGGCTAATTTTTTTTTTTTTTTTAATTGTAGATAAGGTGTTGCCAAGTTGCTCAGACTGGTCTCAAACCTATGGGCTCAGGCAATACTCGCCTTGGCCTCCCAAAGTGCTGGGATTACAGGCTGAGTCACTGAGCCCTGTTGAAAATCCCTTAATAGTATTGGGAGACCAGGCTTATTTCTTTATTGGAAATGCTTTCTTTGTCTTTAGTCAATTAGTTCAGTTGGCAAGTGCACTGTATTTATGAATCTTGGGTCAAGGATTCAGATTCACTTTCCATAAGGGTTTCCTTTCACTCCACAGCGAATGGTTTTTGTCCATGGGATCATACGTTGTACTCCATACCCTGGGTAATCACCTGATAAAAGATTGACCTTTGTCACTAGCAGGAACTGAATGCATGTATTATAGGTGATTAGGTGAAAATCTATTATACCTGGAGGGAGAAAAACCTCCTCAATAAATAATAAATTCTTCATTCGGTGGGACATCTTCATATATGAAATAGCCCATTGGTTTAAGTGCATGCTGGCATCATGGAATGCTTTGCATGGTGCTTCCAGGTGAGTTTGTAACTGGGAGCAAAGGATAAACTGAGATAAATGACATAGTTGGACATCAGTCTTTCCTAATGCACCTGCCAAGTTATCAAAGTGTAGAAAATATTAAGCACAAATATCTGAGTCTGCCTTCAAGGTCTAATACTTCTGTTGTCCTTTCACTTCTCTATCCTCCCTCTCCTCCCTTTTTAATTGAAATGCCCATAGGAATTTGACAGTGATGGACACCATAGTGGCACCATAATAAAGTTTGCAGGTCTGGTGCCGTGACTCTGTTTCTAGCTGCACAAGACTGAAAAAAAATGATTATTATTCATCTCCTTTGCATATATTCAACACACTATGGTATTCTATGGTGCTGACTGTCTCTTTTAAAAATGTGATACTGCAAGCTGTTCATTAGCTCTGGCATTTTCAGAAGACCCAGTGAATGTTGGTTTATGCACTCTAGCTCCTAGCAATAGAAAGCTACTCGAAGCTTCCAATAGTCCCTGTAAGCTGTTATTAGAGAAAACGGATGATCCAAACAGGAGCATTTGCTTTCTCTGAATGACTGGATAGTTCCTTTATGAGCTTTATTTTTCCTTTTAAAATTGGAAAATTACATATACTGTCCTATGTCATACATCTGATTTTATGTTAAAACAAACACCTTGATTGTTCAATACACATTGTTTTTTTTTTTTTTGAGTTGGTCTCACTCTGTCGCCCAGACTGGAGTGCAGTGGCTGCTCCCGGCCACCGTAGCCTCGACCTGCTGGGCTCCGGCGATCCTTCCGCCTCGGCCTTCCAAGTAGCACATTGGTTTTTAAACATAAATATTTGTAAGGGGATATTAGTGATAGTGATGATGGGGCAGTAGTGGTGCATGAACAAAAGTCCTTTCCATCTACACATATCATTTTTTGGTTTCAGGCTACCATTGCTATTTGTAGAGCCTGACCTTGATGGTAAGTCAGTGTCTCTACTCTTTTTTTTTTTTTTTGAGTTGGAGTCTCACTCTGTCACCCAGACTGGAGTGCAGT
>NW_007231720.1:0-3414 GCF_000164805.1 Carlito syrichta | reverse complement strand
GGAGTGTAACTAGTGCAACCTCTGTGGAAAGCAGTGTGACGATTTCTAAAAGCTCTAAAAATTGACCTTCCATATGACCCTGCAATCCCCCTACTGGGAATATACCCTGAAGAACACAAATCACTCTATAAAAAAGATACCTGCACACGTATGTTTATCGCAGCCTTGTTCACAATAGCAAGAATCTGGAAACAACCATGCTGCCCATCAAAAGAGGACTGGATTAAAAAATGTGGTACATATACACGATGGAATACTACGCAGCCATAAAAAAGAACAAAATCATGAATTTCAGAGCAACCTGGATGGAACTAGAGTCTATAGTACTGAGTGACCTCTCACAGAAACAAAGATCTGAATATCACATGTTCTCACTCATATAATGGACTTTGAACATCCAATGCGATACTATAAGAAAATACTGATGGTACTGGGAAATTATGGGGGGAGGGGGATGGGATTAACAGTAGCAAATATCTGTCGGGGGGTGGAAAAACACCTCTTATCAACAGGGTGCCTGAATGAAACGTAATTGTACACCTAACCCTTAACTGTACCCCACAAAACCATAATAAAAAATACTGATTAATGAAAAAACAAAAAACAAAAAAACAAACAAAACAAAACAAAACAAAAAAACAATTAGGTTCATGATCAATCGTAGATAAAGTGATACATATATCATTGCTGAATATCACTATAGTCACCTTCAAAGTACTCCCCTTGGCCAGCTATGCATTGACACCAATGCCTAATCTACCCAACAAAGCAATTTTACAACTGTTTTTCTGGAATAGCCATCAGAGCTGATATCATTATTTGCTAAGGTCTGACAATTTAGTGTGCAAACTTGACACCAAGCACTTAAGTTGACTGTGCTGGAAAACCTTCTCTCCTCACCTGGCCTGGCCCCCAATGACTTTTTTCTTTACCCCAAAATAAAGGAGATAATTGAAAGAGAGATATTTGATGACAATCAAGACCTCAAGGGTAATACAATGACAGCTCTGATGGCCATTCCAGAAAAAGAGTTCCAAAACAGCTTTGATGAGTAGACAAGGCACCAGCATTGATGTATAGCTTCCCAAGGAGAGTACTTCAAAGGTGACTGTAGTGATATTCAGCAATGACCTACATAGCACCTTTTCTCAGATGAGTTTGTAAACTCAACTGTTAGTCCTCATATACCCCATAAATTCACACAAACTTAAAAAAATTGTTATTCTATAATGTATTTATTTCAGAACTCCATTTTTCAATAATTTAAATTAATATATTTTAAAATAAAATGTATTTTAAAAGAATGCTGTTTATTTTATACCCTTATTAGTACATTATATGTCATACATGCTTAACAACATTTGCAATGAAATTTTGTCTTCTAATTTTCAATGAATAAATTGTAAGTAGAATTTATATTTTATATAAATTAAATGCTAAAGTACTTTAAATATATAAAGATTGAAATTTTTAAAAATGAACTTTTGTGAAATTAAATTATTTCTGAACAAATATGTTTTTCATAGATAAACTAGTCTCAAATTTCACACACATGCAACTTCACTTGTAAAAAAGTTTTGGAATAAATATCTGTAGAAGATAAACATCGTCATATTTTGTAGATCAAAAAAACATGAGTTGTTTTTATTTTTTAAAATGTGAGGAGGCTACTTTTATTTATACTCCCAAATTTAGAATAATTTTTCATGTTGTGAGAGACAACACTGACATAAAAGTCACCAAATGAAACAAGGAAGAATTTCTGCAACTTTCTGTTCTTTCTTCATTTAAAAGTTTTTTTCAACTTTAACTTGACATGGCTGACCAGGACTGCAGCCTCACCTGAGCTGGAAGCATAGATACCTATATGCTGCAGCAGAAGTTGGCAAACTATTGTCAGTATGCCACATTCAGTCTGCCAGTTCTTTTTACATGTAAAGCCTTATAGGAGTAAAATCATGCTTATTCATTTATTCTTCTTTCTATGGCTTCCTTTGCACTACCATGAAAAAGCTGAGTCATTGCAACAGAGATTATATGGTCCACAAGACCTTAAATATTTATTACTGGAGCTTTACAGACAAAAAATTGCTGACTCTTCATGTGTAGGAATTATTCAAAGAATTAGACCAATTATTTTTAAAAATGCAACTTTCAGAATTAAAAACAACAACAACAAAAAAACCCCCAAAATAGCAACAAATAGAAAAACCTACTTTCCTTTGCTAGGTTTATAACTTGAAGGAAAAAACACACAATAAACAGTCTGATCAATTACCTAGTATCTTAAGACTGTACTGAGAATCTGCCACAGGTTTGCTAAGAAAGAGAGAAAAGTACAATGTATTTTTTTAAACGTCTAAGTATCATTATGAGAAAACATCTATAGTCGGAAAATTTAAATTTAAAAACTTAAGAACTTAAAATTGGTCAGAATGTCAGTGAAAATAGTCTCTCCACAAAAATACTGAATGAAATAAGCAACTGTCTAAATCAACTTTGTCTGGAAAATAGTAAAAGGTTTACAGCAACCAATCGCATGCTGATTCAAGAACAGAGCAACTTGAAATGGTAAAAATACTTTGTTGCATTTTTATTTGCCCCACCCCATCCCTACTGTGGGTCAATGGTGCTCTTGAAGACAGTACCTTGCATTCCTACTATAAAATTGTGGTTCCTGATTTTAGAGGTATCAGAGTCCTCCTGCTACTTGGAGGGAACCAAGCTATACCAAGCAAAGAGGTTGATTTAATAAACAAGTCTTTCCCCAAAACAACAACAAAATGCCTTTTGTCAGTTTTACTATTGATTATTGTCAGTCATTTAAAGAATAATCAGGATATGGGGGCAAGATGGCGATGGCATAGGTGAACTGGGACCAAGATTGCAAACTGCTGAATAGACAGACTGTAAAGCAGAGGGAAAAGTGAACAAAACCAGAAGACCCTCATAAGGAAGAAAGGTCATTGCAGAAGAGAAATAAAAACAACCCCACCTTCCCTCAAAAACAGAATTGAAGAGGGGGAGGGAAAGGGGTAAAGGGAGAAAAATCTACAGAAATGAAGAAAAACCAAAAGAAGAGGATGGGTCTCTCCCAGACGCCTGGGAGAGCAGACACTGAGAAAATTGACTTTGGAATACAAACAATGAAAAGTCCCCAGAATGAAGGGTCTCAAAATGCAAATGTAGATATCAAAACAATAATGGAGAGATTAAAAAGAATTGAGGAGACACAAGAAGAAACTAGGAAGGAGCTGATATCTGACATAACAGTAATAAAGAATACTGTGAATGAAATAAATAACAAATTGATAAGCATGGAAAGCAGAATTACCCAAGCAGAAGAAAGAATCTCAGAGCTTGAGGACCAAAATATAGAAATAACCCAAACTCTTAAAAACACAGAAAATAAGG
>NW_007231719.1:0-4760 GCF_000164805.1 Carlito syrichta | reverse complement strand
TCCTGGCGCGGTGTGCGGTGCCCGCCTCCCTCCCCCGCCGGTGCTGCCAAAGTAAGCAGTTTTTTACCCCGTGTCCTGCCGAGGACCCTTTTGGCTGGACCAGCTGAACCCTGTGCACCTTCTTGAAATAATGGCTTTTAATGCGCAGAATAGACGGTTAGCATTACAAAGGAAACCGGTTTCTTTCAAATTCGGTTATCTTTGGGATTATCGTTCAACTAAAATTTGAAGCTATCCAATATCAGAGAGAAACTGTATTTATGAAACTGGAGACTGCTCAGATGATGGAAACCTGCCATTCGGTGGTTTTACTATTAGTGGTGATATAAAGACAGTTGTCCAATCCAATTTCATGGATCTTGGAGTTTCAAAATCAAACACAGTACTATACATTCTTCCACATATGGTGTTCAGGCCTTTGGCATTTCTTTCACAGCCACTGTTATTTGCATTTTGAGGGAGACTTGAAGGCAAGCAAAGGAATGGGAGGGCTTTTTAAAAAGGAAAGCTTCAGGTATCCTTGGTTTGAAGACCGTCAGCATGGGAAAGCTGAAGACAGGTGAAGGAAATCAAAATACTCTACCCCAAATACATTTCTTTGGCACATTTGAAGATGGCTGTCAGAGAGCCAGCAGACAGAATTAGTCCTGAAAAGCTGGCTTTTGAGAAATAAAAGAAGAAAAAGAAAAAAAAAGCTGGCTTTTGCAGGGGAAATTTGCATCTGTACAGAAGCTCCATTATTTTTAAAAATTATTTTTATTTTGTATTTCTTTCTAGGGAAGAGGTCTTGGACTGTCACCCAGGCTGGAATGCAGTGGCATGATGTGCATGGCAGTGTCCAAATCCTGGGATCTAGGAATCCTCCCGCTTTAACCTCCTGCCTGAGTAGCTATGACTATAAGCACACCATCATGTCCAGCTAGTTTTTTTGTCCCTTATGTACTTAGCTACCCAGGCTGGTCTCCAACTCTATAGTTCAAGAGATCCTCCTGCCTTAGCCTGCCTAAGTGCTGGGATTACAGGTGTGAGCCAATGCCTCTGGCCAGAAATTGCATTAATCTGACCTTCCCTTCTTGAAAAGATGAACTGAGTTTGACACATATCAAGGTCCAAAAGAAGCATTTGTCATCTACTCTCTTTGAGGGCTGGTACTGTGAGATGTTGTCTACTTTATACGACCACCTCATCTACCCAAGCCTCCTCGTCCCTCCCTCCCATAACCTGTCTTGCCACTGTAACCTGATTTACCATCATAACCTGTTTTGGGCCATGACCTGAGTTCCCATTCTTTCTGTAACTTCAAGATGGCTCATACATTTCTGTACTCTGTTGTGGGATGGTAACCACTCTGTAGTTCTCTCTGTAGACATGTTCATTAATTTGTTTGGTTTTTTTTTTTTGAGTTGGAGTCTCACTCTGTCACCCAGACTGGAGTGCAGTGGCCACTCCTGGCCATCGCAACCTTGACCTGCTGGGCTCCAGCGATCCTTCTGCGTCAGCCTTCCACGTAACTGGAACTACAGGCACGTGCTACCATGCCCGGCTAATTTTTTGATTTATTGTAGAGATGAGGTCTCGCTTGCTCAGGCTGGTCTCCAACCCGCGGGCTCAGGCAATTCACCTACCTCAGCCTCCCAAAGGCACAGGATTACAGGCTGAGCCACCGAGCCCGGCTATGTTCATTAATTTGTATGCCCCTTCTCTAATTGGCCTTTTGTGAGTTGATTTTTCAGTAAAACTTCAGAAAGTGAAGGGAAATTTTTCCCCTTAGTTCCTAGGGGTTTAGCACTGTAAGCAGGGTACCAAAACTCTATTCTTCTGGAAGCTACATTGAAGAGAACACAGGGGAGAGCAGGAATGTCTTATCAGCCAGGGTCTTGGCCTTTCTTGCTGTGTGGAATCTGTAAGTAGACAGTAAAAAATCACTGTTAGTTTCTTCTTCCTCTCCAATATCTTGATTAACAGGAGAAAGGATCTGTGTGACTAGTCTTGGGTGTAGCAACTCTGGTGTACTTTTTGGTGCTTTGTGGTGTGAATATTCATATTGTTTTATCCCTCCCTTTCCAGACATTATCTGTTCCTTTTTCTTTGTTTTCTGTGTTGTTCTGTCATAAAGGTGAGGTTCCTTCCATCTTGTTTTATGTCTCCAGCTGAGGTACATTCTCACCTTGCTTTATGTCCCTGAGAGACTGACTTGTGACCAAGTGGGAGCACTCTCTCTGGTTTCCACTATCCATGTGGGTGGGGGAGTGAATTCCAGGAAATGTCAGGTGGCCAGTCTGAAAATGGATGTGAATGTGACACATTTTTTGCTCTGGACATGTCCAACTCTCAAGGTGGTTTTTAGGGGCATTTGTTTCTCAGCCTTTGCTGTGTGGTTAGTCCTGGGAAGGTCCAATCCCAGGAGGACCTACCTAGTGCCACAGATTAATGGATCTCTAACCGGCAGCCCCCACAAATTTGTGGGTTACCAGAGAAAACACCATTTTTAGTTATCTGTGGTCTGTTCCTGTGAGTAAATTTTTCCTTGAAGGAAGATATTTGGGATTGCTTCTTCTAAACTCTCTTCAGGAACTAAACCTGGAAAATTACCTTCTGGGTTCTCCATGAAGAGGCTATTGGATTGAGTGGCTATTCGAATAAGCTTACCATGGAAATCCTAATTGTCAATGGCCAGAAGATAGATCCTCTAAATTAGACTCTCAAATTAAAAAAAAAAAAAAAAAAGCTGGGCTCGGTGGCTGAGCCTGTAATCCCAGCACTTTCGGAGGCCAAGGCGAGTGGATTGCCTCAGCCTGCAGAGTCCAGACCAGCCTGGGCAACTTGGTGAGACCTCATCTCTACAATAAATAAAATATTTCCCAGGTGTGGTAGGGTGCATCTGTAGTTCTGGCTACTTGGAAGGCTGAGGCAGATGGATCACTGGAGCCCTGCAGGTCTATGCTGGGGTGGAAGTAAGCATGCCGCTGCACTCCAGTCTGGGTGATGGACAGAGACTCCAACTAAACAAACAAACAAACAAACAAACACAAAACAACACACCAAAACCAACCAACCAAAGAAAAACCTTTAGAGAGCTCTTATTCTAAACAATTGCTTGGAAGATCAAATTAAAGAAATACACATAGTAGTATCAAGGCTAGCCTTAAAAATTCTCTTGACAAAAATTAAGCGCAGACATTTGACCTAAAACAAAGTTAAAATCTTTTGTAAGCTTAAATTACTTGCTTTGGATCACCTCCAAATGACTTATAATAAAGGCTATTCTACCTTGTAGTCCAGTAGCTAAATTTCCATGCTTTCACCACTGTAGCCTGAGTTCAATATCCAGAGGAACTGATTTCTTTTGACATTTGTGTGACTTTTGACTTTATGGGATATCCATTTATTGATTCTTTTCTTTCCATGAACAGCTTTTTATTTCCTGTCTTCTGGCTTCTGAGGTTTCTCATGATAAATCTGTGAAGAATATTACTGAGGATATCTTGTATGTAACCAGTTACATTTCTCTTGCTGCTTTCAAGAGTCTTTGTCTTTGACTTTGACAATTTGATTATAATGTGTTTTGGTGTGTTTCCCTTTGAGTTCACCTTCCTTCAAATTTGTTAGACTACTAGAATGTTTTATTCTTGCCTTTCATCAAATTTAGGATGTTTTCAGCGGTCACTATGCCAAGTATCATCCTGGGGTATAAACTTATGGTCTTCACAGGGCTTTTCTGAGCCTTCACCATTCCCTGGGTGTACACACTCTCTAATTTTACTAGCATATGCAGTTATTCTTGAATATACTTGCATTTAATGTCTGGCTCCCAAGAGAGGACAAATACTTTTAAAATGAGGGGGAAGAGAAGGTACCAATCCTTTAAATTTCCTGGAAGTGCTTCAGCTGGGGGAGGGAGGACTTGCTACAGTTGTGGGAGGTGCAACAATGATTGCCAGTCTCTTTGCATCTCTGTGATCAAAAGCTGTGATTAAATATCAGAGTGGAGAGTCCCACTATTTGGAGGACAGAGTCCTTTTTGCCCACCCTGGCTCCCAAAAGCTGTGTGCAGTTTGCTTCAGGAGCACATGCATAGCTGACTGATTCAGGACTGGGGGTACGTAGCAACTACTGTGCTAAGAGCTGAAATGGGTCAAAAATAACTGTAATTTACCATCTAAACTTCCCCTGGAAATTTCAAGGCTTCAATAGAATCCAGAGTTCTAAAATACTTATATCAGATTGTGCCGATGCCATTGTTGTCTAGATTCCTGGTACTTCCTACTCACTACATCATCTTCCCAGGATGCCCTCTAACCTTCTGGATTTTTGTCGGGGATGAAATAGTTAAACCATGAATCTGTCTACCCAGAAAAACAGAGTCTGGATAAGAATAGTATGTGCTTACAGAGTACAGAAAATGCTGGCCAAGGACAGAACAAATAGGGAGTGTTGGCAGAACAGTTTGGGTTAAAGTACAGATACTTCTTAGGGGGATGTTAAATGACAAAGATTAAAGAAGTTTGAATGCCTGATTGTATTGTGCTTGTATATAAACTATGGAATAAAGAGAATCAGGGCCACTCGGGGACTAGCCCCGGTGCCCTCCCTTTGTAGCAAAAGGAGTCTTGTGTTCCTTTCACGTCTCCACTCCCTCCTTCAGGTTCCCCAATAACCCCGGCTGGTCCGGACAGATTTTGAATTCAGACAAGTCAGTTCTGGGGTAATAGCTGGGGTAAAGGTCAGCAAAAATCCATCTAAGAAAGCTCCTTGGAAGA